>NC_048582.1:160000-177500 GCF_013265735.2 Oncorhynchus mykiss | reverse complement strand
CCAGGTCGTTGTCTAATCATTCCTCCTCTCCCCTGTAACTATTCCCCAGGTCGTTGTCTAATCATTCCTCCTCTCCCCTGTAACTATTCCCCAGGTCGTTGTCTAATCATTCCTCCTCTCCCCTGTAACTATTCCCCAGGTCGTTGTCTAATCATTCCTCCTCTCCCCTGTAACTATTCCCCAGGTCGTTGTCTAATCATTCCTCCTCTCCCCTGTAACTATTCCCCAGGTCGTTGTCTAATCATTCCTCCTCTCCCCTGTAACTGTTCCCCAGGTCGTTGTCTAATCATTCCTCCTCTCCCCTGTAACTGTTCCCCAGGTCGTTGTCTAATCATTCCTCCTCTCCCCTGTAACTGTTCCCCAGGTCGTTGTCTAATCATTCCTCCTCTCCCCTGTAACTGTTCCCCAGGTCGTTGTCTAATCATTCCTCCTCTCCCCTGTAACTATTCCCCAGGTCGTTGTCTAATCATTCCTCCTCTCCCCTGTAACTATTCCCCAGGTCGTTGTCTAATCATTCCTCCTCTCCCCTGTAACTATTCCCCAGGTCGTTGTCTAATCATTCCTCCTCTCCCCTGTAACTATTCCCCAGGTCGTTGTCTAATCATTCCTCCTCTCCCCTGTAACTATTCCCCAGGTCGTTGTCTAATCGTTCCTCCTCTCCCCTTTAACTATTCCCCAGGTCGTTGTCTAATCGTTCCTCCTCTCCCCTGTAACTATTCCCCAGGTCGTTGTCTAATCATTCCTCCTCTCCCCTGTAACTATTCCCCAGGTCGTTGTCTAATCATTCCTCCTCTCCCCTGTAACTATTCCCCAGGTCGTTGTCTAATCATTCCTCCTCTCCCCTGTAACTATTCCCCAGGTCGTTGTCTAATCATTCCTCCTCTCCCCTGTAACTATTCCCCAGGTCGTTGTCTAATCATTCCTCCTCTCCCCTGTAACTATTCCCCAGGTCGTTGTCTAATCATTCCTCCTCTCCCCTGTAACTATTCCCCAGGTCGTTGTCTAATCATTCCTCCTCTCCCCTGTAACTATTCCCCAGGTCGTTGTCTAATCATTCCTCCTCTCCCCTGTAACTGTTCCCCAGGTCGTTGTCTAATCATTCCTCCTCTCCCCTGTAACTATTCCCCAGGTCGTTGTCTAATCATTCCTCCTCTCCCCTGTAACTATTCCCCAGGTCGTTGTCTAATCATTCCTCCTCTCCCCTGTAACTATTCCCCATGTCGTTGTCTAATCATTCCTCCTCTCCCCTGTAACTATTCCCCAGGTCGTTGTCTAATCATTCCTCCTCTCCCCTGTAACTATTCCCCAGGTCGTTGTCTAATCATTCCTCCTCTCCCCTGTAACTATTCCCCAGGTCGTTGTCTAATCATTCCTCCTCTCCCCTGTAACTATTCCCCAGGTCGTTGTCTAATCATTCCTCCTCTCCCCTGTAACTATTCCCCAGGTCGTTGTCTAATCATTCCTCCTCTCCCCTGTAACTATTCCCCAGGTCGTTGTCTAATCATTCCTCCTCTCCCCTGTAACTATTCCCCAGGTCGTTGTCTAATCATTCCTCCTCTCCCCTGTAACTATTCCCCAGGTCGTTGTCTAATCATTCCTCCTCTCCCCTGTAACTATTCCCCAGGTCGTTGTCTAATCATTCCTCCTCTCCCCTGTAACTATTCCCCAGGTCGTTGTCTAATCATTCCTCATCTCCCCTGTAACTATTCCCCAGGTCGTTGTCTAATCATTCCTCCTCTCCCCTGTAACTATTCCCCAGGTCGTTGTCTAATCATTCCTCCTCTCCCCTGTAACTATTCCCCAGGTCGTTGTCTAATCATTCCTCCTCTCCCCTGTAACTATTCCCCAGGTCGTTGTCTAATCATTCCTCCTCTCCCCTGTAACTATTCCCCAGGTCGTTGTCTAATCATTCCTCCTCTCCCCTGTAACTATTCCCCAGGTCGTTGTCTAATCATTCCTCCTCTCCCCTGTAACTATTCCCCAGGTCGTTGTCTAATCATTCCTCCTCTCCCCTGTAACTATTCCCCAGGTCGTTGTCTAATCATTCCTCCTCTCCCCTGTAACTATTCCCCAGGTCGTTGTCTAATCATTCCTCATCTCCCCTGTAACTATTCCCCAGGTCGTTGTCTAATCATTCCTCCTCTCCCCTGTAACTATTCCCCAGGTCGTTGTCTAATCATTCCTCCTCTCCCCTGTAACTATTCCCCAGGTCGTTGTCTAATCATTCCTCATCTCCCCTGTAACTATTCCCCAGGTCGTTGTCTAATCATTCCTCCTCTCCCCTGTAACTATTCCCCAGGTTGTTGTCTAATCATTCCTCATCTCCCCTGTAACTATTCCCCAGGTCGTTGTCTAATCATTCCTCCTCTCCCCTGTAACTATTCCCCAGGTCGTTGTCTAATAATTCCTCCTCTCCCCTGTAACTATTCCCCAGGTCGTTGTCTAATCATTCCTCCTCTCCCCTGTAACTATTCCCCAGGTCGTTGTCTAATCATTCCTCCTCTCCCCTGTAACTATTCCCCAGGTCGTTGTCTAATCATTCCTCCTCTCCCCTGTAACTATTCCCCAGGTCGTTGTCTAATCATTCCTCCTCTCCCCTGTAACTATTCCCCAGGTCGTTGTCTAATCATTCCTCCTCTCCCCTGTAACTATTCCCCAGGTCGTTGTCTAATCATTCCTCATCTCCCCTGTAACTATTCCCCAGGTCGTTGTCTAATCATTCCTCCTCTCCCCTGTAACTATTCCCCAGGTCGTTGTCTAATCATTCCTCCTCTCCCCTGTAACTATTCCCCAGGTCGTTGTCTAATCATTCCTCCTCTCCCCTGTAACTATTCCCCAGGTCGTTGTCTAATCATTCCTCATCTCCCCTGTAACTATTCCCCAGGTCGTTGTCTAATCATTCCTCCTCTCCCCTGTAACTATTCCCCAGGTCGTTGTCTAATCATTCCTCCTCTCCCCTGTAACTATTCCCCAGGTCGTTGTCTAATCATTCCTCCTCTCCCCTGTAACTATTCCCCAGGTCGTTGTCTAATCATTCCTCCTCTCCCCTGTAACTATTCCCCAGGTCGTTGTCTAATCATTCCTCCTCTCCCCTGTAACTATTCCCCAGGTCGTTGTCTAATCATTCCTCCTCTCCCCTGTAACTATTCCCCAGGTCGTTGTCTAATCATTCCTCCTCTCCCCTGTAACTATTCCCCAGGTCGTTGTCTAATCATTCCTCCTCTCCCCTGTAACTATTCCCCAGGTCGTTGTCTAATCATTCCTCATCTCCCCTGTAACTATTCCCCAGGTCGTTGTCTAATCATTCCTCCTCTCCCCTGTAACTATTCCCCAGGTCGTTGTCTAATCATTCCTCATCTCCCCTGTAACTATTCCCCAGGTCGTTGTCTAATCATTCCTCCTCTCCCCTGTAACTATTCCCCAGGTCGTTGTCTAATCATTCCTTCTCTCCCCTGTAACTATTCCCCAGGTCGTTGTCTAATCATTCCTCCTCTCCCCTGTAATTATTCCCCAGGTCGTTGTCTAATCATTCCTCCTCTCCCCTGTAACTATTCCCCAGGTCGTTGTCTAATCATTCCTCCTCTCCCCTGTAACTATTCCCCAGGTCGTTGTCTAATCATTCCTCCTCTCCCCTGTAACTATTCCCCAGGTCGTTGTCTAATCATTCCTCATCTCCCCTGTAACTATTCCCCAGGTCGTTGTCTAATCATTCCTCCTCTCCCCTGTAACTATTCCCCAGGTCGTTGTCTAATCATTCCTCCTCTCCCCTGTAACTATTCCCCAGGTCGTTGTCTAATCATTCCTCCTCTCCCCTGTAACTATTCCCCAGGTCGTTGTCTAATCATTCCTCCTCTCCCCTGTAACTATTCCCCAGGTCGTTGTCTAATCATTCCTCCTCTCCCCTGTAACTATTCCCCAGGTCGTTGTCTAATCATTCCTCCTCTCCCCTGTAACTATTCCCCAGGTCGTTGTCTAATCATTCCTCCTCTCCCCTGTAACTATTCCCCAGGTCGTTGTCTAATCATTCCTCCTCTCCCCTGTAACTATTCCCCAGGTCGTTGTCTAATCATTCCTCATCTCCCCTGTAACTATTCCCCAGGTCGTTGTCTAATCATTCCTCCTCTCCCCTGTAACTATTCCCCAGGTCGTTGTCTAATCATTCCTCCTCTCCCCTGTAACTATTCCCCAGGTCGTTGTCTAATCATTCCTCATCTCCCCTGTAACTATTCCCCAGGTCGTTGTCTAATCATTCCTCCTCTCCCCTGTAACTATTCCCCAGGTCGTTGTCTAATCATTCCTCCTCTCCCCTGTAACTATTCCCCAGGTCGTTGTCTAATCATTCCTCCTCTCCCCTGTAACTATTCCCCAGGTCGTTGTCTAATCATTCCTCCTCTCCCCTGTAACTATTCCCCAGGTCGTTGTCTAATCATTCCTCCTCTCCCCTGTAACTATTCCCCAGGTCGTTGTCTAATCATTCCTCCTCTCCCCTGTAACTATTCCCCAGGTCGTTGTCTAATCATTCCTCCTCTCCCCTGTAACTATTCCCCAGGTCGTTGTCTAATCATTCCTCCTCTCCCCTGTAACTATTCCCCAGGTCGTTGTCTAATCATTCCTCCTCTCCCCTGTAACTATTCCCCAGGTCGTTGTCTAATCATTCCTCCTCTCCCCTGTAACTATTCCCCAGGTCGTTGTCTAATCATTCCTCATCTCCCCTGTAACTATTCCCCAGGTCGTTGTCTAATCATTCCTCCTCTCCCCTGTAACTATTCCCCAGGTCGTTGTCTAATCATTCCTTCTCTCCCCTGTAACTATTCCCCAGGTCGTTGTCTAATCATTCCTCCTCTCCCCTGTAATTATTCCCCAGGTCGTTGTCTAATCATTCCTCCTCTCCCCTGTAACTATTCCCCAGGTCGTTGTCTAATCATTCCTCCTCTCCCCTGTAACTATTCCCCAGGTCGTTGTCTAATCATTCCTCCTCTCCCCTGTAACTATTCCCCAGGTCGTTGTCTAATCATTCCTCCTCTCCCCTGTAACTATTCCCCAGGTCGTTGTCTAATCATTCCTCCTCTCCCCTGTAACTATTCCCCAGGTCGTTGCTGTAAATGAGAACGTGTTCTCAGTCAACTTACCTAGTTAAATAAATAAGTCACATTGGATATAAAGGTCTCTGTTAACCAGCGCTCCTCTAGGGGGGCTACTGGATATAAAGGTCTCTGTTAACCAGCGCTCCTGTAGGGGGGGCTACTGGATATAAAGGTCTCTGTTAACCAGCGCTCCTGGAGGGGGGGCTACTGGATATAAAGGTCTCTGTTAACCAGCACTCCTGGAGGGGGGGCTACTGGATATAAAGGTCTCTGTTAACCAGCGCTCCTCTAGGGGGGGCTACTGGATATAAAGGTCTCTGTTAACCAGCGCTCCTCTAGGGGGGGCTACTGGATATAAAGGTCTCTGTTAACCAGCGCTCCTGGAGGGGGGGCTACTGGATATAAAGGTCTCTGTTAACCAGCGCTCCTCTAGGGGGGGCTACTGGATATAAAGGTCTCTGTTTAACCAGCGCTCCTGGAGGGGGGGCTACTGGATATAAAGGTCTCTGTTAACCAGCGCTCCTGGAGGGGGGGCTACTGGATATAAAGGTCTCTGTTAACCAGCGCTCCTGGAGGGGGGGCTACTGGATATAAAGGTCTCTGTTAACCAGCGCTCCTCTAGGGGGGGGCTACTGGATATAAAGGTCTCTGTTAACCAGCACTCCTGGAGGGGGGGCTACTGGATATAAAGGTCTCTGTTAACCAGCGCTCCTGGAGGGGGGGCTACTGGATATAAAGGTCTCTGTTAACCAGCGCTCCTGGAGGGGGGGCTACTGGATATAAAGGTCTCTGTTAACCAGCGCTCCTCTAGGGGGGCTACTGGATATAAAGGTCTCTGTTAACCAGCGCTCCTGGAGGGGGGGCTACTGGATATAAAGGTCTCTGTTAACCAGCGCTCCTCTAGGGGGGGCTACTGGATATAAAGGTCTCTGTTAACCAGCGCTCCTGGAGGGGGGGCTACTGGATATAAAGGTCTCTGTTAACCAGCGCTCCTCTAGGGGGGGCTACTGGATATAAAGGTCTCTGCTAACCAGCGCTCCTGGAGGGGGGCCTGGAGGGGGGCTACTGCATGCCTTATTTTGCTCCCACCCTGTTGTAAGTGAAGTCATTGTGGGCGTGTCCTCACCAGGACCAGGAACAGTCGGGCTACTCATCGACCCGTACCAAGGCCCCGGGCGTCGTCGTGACCGGTCTCAAGCCCTCCACTGTGTACGTGTTCCACGTGCGCGCTCGCACCGCCGCAGGCTTCAGCGCTTACAGCAACACGGTTCACTTCTCCACCGGGGACGAGTGTGAGGACGCGCACGTGTGTGTGTGTGTTTCAGTGTGTGTGTGTGTTTCTCAGTGTGTGTGTGTGTGTGTGTGTGTGTGTGTGTTTCAGTGTGTGTAGTCCTAAGTTGTGTGCTTGTCTCAGTGTGTGTGTGTCTCAGTGTATGTAGTAATAAATTGTGTGTCTCAGTGTGTGTGTCTCAGTGTGTGTGTATCTCAGTGTGTGTATCTCAGTGTGTGTAGTACTAAGTTGTGTGCTTGTCTCAGTGTGTGTGTGTCTCAGTGTGTGTCTCTGTGTGTGTAGTACTAAGTTGTGTGCTTGGTTCAGTGTGAGTGTCTCAGTGTGTGTGTGTCTCAGTGTGTGTGTGTATCTCAATGTGTGTGTGTGTGTGTGTATCTCAGTGTGTGTAGAACTAAGTTGTGTGCTTGTCTCAGTGTGTGTGTCTCAGTGTGTGTGTGTCTCAGTGTGTGTGTCTCAGTGTGTGTGTGTGTATCTCAGTGTGTGTGTCTCAGTGTGTGTCTCAGTGTGTGTGTGTGTGTGTCTCAGTGTGTGTGTCTCAGTGTGTGTGTCTCAGTGTGTGTAGTACTAAGTTGTGTGCTTGTCTCAGTGTGTGTGTCTCAGTGTGTGTAGTACTAAGTTGTGTGTGTGTCTCAGTGTGTGTGTCTCAGTGTGTGTGTGTGTCTCAGTGTGTGTAGTACTAAGTTGTGTGTGTGTGTCTCAGTGTGTGTGTCTCAGTGTGTGCTTGTCTCAGTGTGTGTGCCTCAGTGTGTGTGTGCCTCAGTGTGTGTGTGTGTCTCAGTGTGTGTGTCTCAGTGTGTGTGTCTCAGTGTGTGTGTCTCAGTGTGTGTAGTCCTAAGTTGTGTGCTTGTCTCAGTGTGTGTGTCTCAGTGTGTGTGTCCCTCAGTGTGTGTAGTACTAAGTTGTGTGCTTGTCTCAGTGTGTGTGTCTCAGTGTGTGTGTGTGTCTCAGTGTGTGTGTGTCTCAGTGTGTGTGTCTCTCAGTGTGTGTTGTTCTAAGTTGTGTGCTTGTCTCAGTGTGTGTGTCTCAGTGTGTGTGTCTCAGTGTGTGTGTGTCTCAGTGTGTGTGTCTCAGTGTGTGTGTGTCTCAGTGTGTGTGTATCTCAGCGTGTGTAGTTCTAAGTTGTGTGCTTGTCTCAGTGTGTGTCTCTCAGTGTGTGTATCTCAGTGTGTGTGTCTCAGTGTGTGTGTCTCAGTGTGTGTATCTCAGTGTGTGTGTCTCAGTGTGTGTATCTCAGTGTGTGTATCTCAGTGTGTGTATCTCAGTGTGTGTATCTCAGTGTGTGTGTATCTCAGTGTGTGTGTCTCAGTGTGTGTATCTCAGTGTGTGTGTCTCAGTGTGTGTATCTCAGTGTGTGTGTATCTCAGTGTGTGTGTATCTCAGTGTGTGTGTCTCAGTGTGTGTATCTCAGTGTGTGTGTCTCAGTGTGTGTATCTCAGTGTGTGTGTATCTCAGTGTGTGTGTGTCTCAGTGTGTGTATCTCAGTGTGTGTATCTCAGTGTGTGTGTATCTCAGTGTGTGTGTATCTCAGTGTGTGTGTCTCAGTGTGTGTATCTCAGTGTGTGTGTCTCAGTGTGTGTGTCTCTGTGTGTGTGTATCTCAGCGTCTGTAGTTCTAAGTTGTGTGTGTGTCTCAGTGTGTGCTTGTCTCAGTGTGTGTGTCTCAGTGTGTGTATCTCAGTGTGTGTGTCTCAGTGTGTGTATCTCAGTGTATGCTTGTCTCAGTGTATCTCAGTGTGTGTGTCTCAGTGTGTGTGTGTGTGTGTGTCTCAGTGTGTGTGTGTCTCAGTGTGTGTGTGTCTCAGTGTGTGTAGTACTAAGTTGTATGCTCTTCTCAGTGTGTGTGTCTGTCTCAGTGTGTGTGTCTCAGTGTGTGTAGTACTAAGTTGTATGCTCTTCTCAGTGTGTGTGTGTCTCAGTGTGTGTGTCTCAGTGTGTGTAGTACTAAGTTGTATGCTCTTCTCAGTGTGTGTGTGTCTCAGTGTGTGTGTCTCAGTGTGTGTAGTACTAAGTTGTATGCTTGTCTCAGTGTATCTCAGTGTGTTTAGTACTAAGTTGTATGCTTGTCTCAGTGTGTGTGTGCCTCAGTGTGTGTGTGTCTCAGTGTGTGTGTGTCTCAGTGTGTGTAGTACTCAGTTGTGTGCTTGTCTCTCTCTGCTCTGGCCCGTAACAGACTCAGGCATGGCGGCTGACCAGGGGCAGGTGCTCGTGGTTGTCACGGCAGCCGTGGGTGGGTTCTCCCTGCTCATCATCCTCACCCTCTTCTTCCTCATCACCGGACGGTAAGGGACATCCCCACTCCTTAGTAGTACACAACATACTTCTGAAGTAATACTTATGCCCCCCTCTCTCTCAATTCAGTGTGCCCTTAGGTTGCCTTGACAACATACTTCTGAAGTAATACTTATGCCCCTCTCTCTCTCAATTCAATGTACCCTTAGGTTGCCTTGACAACATACTTCTGAAGTAATACTTAATGCCCCTCTCTCTCTCTCTCAATTCAATTCAAGGGGCTGTAACCTTTCTGGTGCAGACGTTCTGCTAGCGACCTCGACAACATCCGAGCACCAAATTCAAAATACAGAAATGGTCATAATAAACATTAATAAAAAAATACAAGTGTTATACATCGGCTTAAAGATTAACATCTCTTTAATCCAGACGCTTTGTCAGATTTCAAAAAGGCTTTACGGCGAAAGCACACCACGTGATCATCTGAGGACAGCGCCCTGCTTTACTAAATCATACAAACATTTTTCAACCATGTAAAGGAATTACAAAAGTCAGAAATAGAGATAAAATGATTCACTTACCTTTGATGATCTTCATATGTTTGCACTCACAAGAGTCCCAACTACACAATAAATGTTAGTTTTGTTCGATAAAGTCCGTCTTTATGTCCCAAAAACTCTTGTTTTGTTGGCGCGTTTTGTTCAGTAATCCACTGGCTCAAAACATGCAGACAAATAAATCCTAATAGTACCAGTAAAGTTCGTCGAAACATGTCAAACGATGTTTATAGTTAATCCTCACGTTGTCAATTACCTAAATAATCGATAATATTTCAACCGGACAACAGCGTATTCAATAGAAGGGAAACAACAAAGGGCCACGCCCGCAAACCAGCTCTGCATTCGTCCTCAGTCCACTGACAAAAAGGGTCTCATTCTTCTTCATTTTTCAGAAAACGAGCCTTAAACCATGTCTAAAGACTGTTGACCTCTAGTGGAAGCCATAGGAACTGCAATCTGGGTCCTAACCCATTAGACACTAGGTACAGGCATTCAATTGAAAATACCCCACATCAAAAAAATCCCACTTTCTGGATGGATTTTCCTTAGGTTTTATTATTTTATTATATTATTTTAACAGTTTTGGAAATTTTAGAGTGTTTTCTATCCAAATCTACCAATTATATGCATATCCTAGCTTCTGGGCCTGAGTAACATGCAGTTTACTTTGGGCATGCTTCTCATCCAGACGTCGAAATACTGCCCCCTAACCAAGAGGCCATAAGAAGATTTATTGGCATGGTAAACATATGTTATTAACATTGCCAAAGCAAGTGAAATAGATAATATACAACATTTAAATAAACAATAAAAAATGAACAGTAAACATTACACTCACAGAAGTTCCAAAAGAATAAAGACATTTCATTATGTCTATATACAGTGTTGTAATGATGTGCAGATAGTTCAAGTACAAAAGGGAAAATAAATAAACATAAATATGGGTTGCATTTACAAAGGTGTTTGTTCTTCACTGGTTGACCTTTTCTCGTGGCAACAGGTCACAAATCTTGCTGCTGTGATGGAACACTGTGGAATTTCACCCAGTAGATATGGGAGTTTATCAAAATTGGATTTGTTTTCAAATTCTTTGTGGATCTGTGTAATCTGAGGGAAATATGGTGTCTCTAATATGGTCATACATTGGGCAGGAGGTTAGGAAGTGCAGCTCAGTTTCCACCTCATTTTGTGGGCAGTGTGCACAGCCTGTCTTCTCTTGAGAGCCATGTCTGCCTACGGCGGCCTTTCTCAATAGCAAGGCTATGCTCACTGAGTCTGTACATAGTCAAAGCTTTCCTTAAATTTGGGTCAGTCACAGTGGTCAGGTATTCTGCCAATCTCTGTTTAGGGCCAAATATCATTCTAGTTTGCTCAGTTTTTTTTGTTAATTCTTTCCAATTTGTCAAGTAATTATCTTTTTGTTTTCACGTGATTTGGTTGGTGTCTGATTGTGTTGCTGTCCTGGGGCTCTGTAGGGTGTGTTTGTGTATGTGAACAGAGCCCCAGGACTCACTCTCTCCCTCTCCCTCGCCATCTCTCTTCTCTCCCCTCTCTCTTCAACCATTCCTCTTTCTCTCGCTTTCCCTCCCTCTCCCACTTCCTCCCCCTCTCTCTCCTCTCCTCTCTTCCCTCTCCTCTCCTCTCCTCTCCTCTCCTCTCTTCCCTCTCCTCCCCTCTCTCCCCCACCACTCCTCTCCCTCTCCCTCCCCTCACTCTCCTCTCTCCCCTCTCCTCCCTTCCCTCTCCTCCCCTCACTCTCCTCTCTCCCCTCTCCTCCCCTCTCTCCTCCACCACTTCTCTCTCTCTCTCTCTCTCTCTCTCCCTCCCCCTCTTCTCTCCCCTTTCTATTCTCTCTCTCTTTCTCTCCCCCTCTTCTCTCATTATTCCTGAGTGTGATTCAGTTCATATCGGTTCAACCAGGCAGGTTTTAATGGACCCCCCCCCACATCCGCCAAGCTTTCCTTCTCATTTTCCCATTGGCTGGGACACTTTTATGCCTAATTACACTGCATGCAATCCAGCTGCTGGCTGCTGGCTGTCTGGTTGTGTCCTCTCATTGGTTACTCCCCTGTCTGTCTGTAGCTACTACTGACTGACAGAGAGTGTATGAACTCTGACAGGAGGTTCAGATTGGGACTGGGCTACGACATAGGATGAGTCCCAAATGGGACACTGTCAGGTGGCTCAGATTGGGACTGGGCTACGACATAGGATGAGTCCCAAATAGGACGCTGACGGGAGGCTCAGATTGGGACTGGGCTACGACATAGGATGAGTCCCAAATGAACACCAATAGTGCACTACTTTTGGTTTCAGCCCGTATGTTGTGGTGGACAACTCCACTATACTCCCTGCATCCTGGTCCACTTCCTGCCCGACGAGATGTTCAGTCATTGCATTGCATCAACCAATGGTTGCATGCCACATCATCAACTGTGCAGTCAGGCATCAGATCAGTTAATCTATCCAGGCGTTGTGAGATCTGACATGTGTCTGTAATGTAGCCAGACAGGAACCTCTACCTGTCTGTAATATAGTCAGACAGGAACCTCTACCTGTCTGTAATGTAGCCAGACAGAAACCTCTACCTGTCTGTAATATAGTCAGACAGGAACCTCTACCTGACATGTAGTCAGACAGGAACCTCTACCTGTCTGTAATGTAGTCAGACAGGAACCTCTACCTGACATGTGTCTATAATGTAGTCAGACAGGAACCTCTACCTGACATGTGTCTATAGTGTAGTCAGACAGGAACCTCTACCTGACATGTGTCTATAATGTAGTCAGACAGGAACCTCTACCTGACATGTGTCTATAATGTAGTCAGACAGGAACCTCTACCTGACATGTGTCTATAATGTAGTCAGACAGGAACCTCTACCTGACATGTGTCTGTAATGTAGCCAGACAGGAACCTCTACCTGATGTGTGTCTGTAATGTAGTCAGACAGGAAGCTCTACCTGTCTGTAATGTAGCCAGACAGGAACCTCTACCTGACATGTAGTCAGACAGGAACCTCTACCTGTCTGTAATGTAGCCAGACAGGAACCTCTACCTGTCTGTAATGTAGCCAGACAGGAACCTCTACCTGACGTGTGTCTGTAATGTAGCCAGAAAGGAACCTCTACCAGACATGTGTCTGTAATGTAGCCAGACAGGAACCTCTACCTGTCTGTAATGTAGCCAGACAGGAACCTCTACCTGACGTGTGTCTGTAATGTAGCCAGACAGGACCCTCTACCTGACATGTGTCTGTAATGTAGCCAGACAGGACCCTCTACCTGACATGTGTCTGTAATGTAGCCAGACAGGAACCTCGACCTGTCTTTAATGTAGCCAGACAGGAATCTCTACCTGTCTGTAATGTAGTCAGACAGGAACCTCTACCTGTCTGTAATGTAGCCAGACAGGAACCTCTACCTGTCTGTAATGTAGCCAGACGGGAACCTCTACCTGTCTGTAATGTAGCCAAACAGGAACCTCTACCTGTCTGTAATGTAGCCAGACAGGAACCTGACATCGTCCGCTGTGTGTCTCTCTCCTGGTCCAGGTGTCAGGTGTTCATCAAGGCTAAGATGCAGTCAGACGATAAGAGGAGGGCTCACTTTCAGAACGTGCTTCCTTTCCCTGGTATCAAGACGTATGTGGATCCTGACACATATGAAGACCCAACGCAGGCTGTCCACGAGTTCACCAAGGAGATAGATCCTTCTAGAATACGCATCGAGAGGGTGATAGGAGCAGGTACCGAGACACACACACACACACATGCAAGCAGACATGCACACAGTAGTTATATAGAATGGTGTGTATAGACAGTAGTTGTATAGGATGATTTGTATAGACTGTAGTTATATTAGATGGTGTGTATAGACAGTGGACAGCAGGTACCCTAGTGGTTAGAGTGTAGGGGAGGCAGGTAGCCTAATGGTTAGAGTGTTGAGCCAGTAACCGAAAGGTTGCAAGATCGAATCCCCGAGCCGACAAGGTTAAATTCTGTCATTCTGCTCCTGAACAAGGCAGTTAACCCACCGTTTCTAGACCAGTTAACCCACTGTTCCTAGACCAGTTAACCCACCGTTTCTAGACCAGTTAACCCACTGTTCCTAGACCAGTTAACCCACTGTTCCTAGACCAGTTAAAACACTGTTCCTAGGCCAGTTAACCAACTGTTCCTAGACCAGTTAACCCACTAGACCAGTTAACCCACTGTTCCTAGACCAGTTAACCCACTAACCCACTGTTCCTAGACCAGTTAACCCACTGTTCCTAGACCAGTTAACCCACTGTTCCTAGACCAGTTAACTCACTGTTCCTAGACCAGTTAACCCACTGTTCCTTGACCAGTTAACCCACTGTTCCTAGACCAGTTAACCCACTAGACCAGTTAACCCACTGTTCCTAGACCAGTTAACCCACTGTTCCTAGACCAGTTAACTCACTGTTCCTAGACCAGTTAACCCACTGTTCCTAGACCAGTTAACCCACTGTTCCTAGACCAGTTAACCCACTAGACCAGTTAACCCACTGTTCCTAGACCAGTTAACCCACTGTTCCTAGACCAGTTAACTCACTGTTCCTAGACCAGTTAACCCACTGTTCCTAGACCAGTTAACCCACTGTTCCTAGGCCAGTTAACCAACTGTTCCTAGACCAGTTAACCCACTGTTCCTAGACCAGTTAACCCACTGTTCCTAGACCAGTTAACCCACTAGACCAGTTAACCCACTGTTCCTAGACCAGTTAACCCACTGTTCCTAGACCAGTTAACTCACTGTTCCTAGACCAGTTAACCCACTGTTCCTAGACCAGTTAACCCACTGTTCCTAGGCCAGTTAACCAACTGTTCCTAGACCAGTTAACCCACTGTTCCTAGACCAGTTAACCCACTGTTCCTAGACCAGTTAACCCACTAGACCAGTTAACCCACTGTTCCTAGACCAGTTAACTCACTGTTCCCAGTAGTGAGGGTTTCCCCCAGCAGTAGAATGTTATTGAGGGTTTCCCCCAGCAGTAGAATGTTATTGAGGGTCTCCCCCAGCAGTAGAATGTTATTGGGGGTTTCCCCCAGCAGTAGAATGTTATTGAGGGTCTCCCCCAGCAGTAGAATGTTATTGAGGGTTTCCCCCAGCAGTAGAACGTTATTGAGGGTTTCCCCCAGCAGTAGAATGTTACTGAGGGTTTCCCCCAGCAGTAGAATGTTATTGAGGGTTTCCCCCAGTAGTGAGGGTTTCCCCCAGCAGTAGAATGTTATTGAGGGTTTCCCCCAGCAGTAGAATGTTATTGAGGGTCTCCCCCAGCAGTAGAATGTTATTGAGGGTTTCCCCCAGCAGTAGAATGTTATTGAGGGTTTCCCTCAGCAGTAGAATGTTATTGAGGGTTTCCCCCAGCAGTAGAATGTTATTGAGGGTCTCCCTCAGCAGTAGAATGTTATTGAGGGTCTCCCTCAGCAGTAGAATGTTATTGAGGGTTTCCCCCAGCAGTAGAATGTTATTGAGGGTTTCCCTCAGCAGTAGAATGTTATTGAGGGTTTCCTCCAGCAGTAGAATGTTATTGAGGGTTTCCCCCAGCAGTAGAATGTTATTGAGGGTTTCCCTCAGCAGTAGAATGTTATTGAGGGTTTCCCCCAGCAGTAGAATGTTATTGAGGGTTTCCCCCAGTAGAATGTTATTGAGGGTTTCCCCCAGCAGTAGAATGTTATTGAGGGTTTCCCCCAGCAGTAGAATGTTATTGAGGGTTTCCCCCAGCAGTAGAATGTTATTGAGGGTTTCCCTCAGCAGTAGAATGTTATTGAGGGTTTCCCCCAGCAGTAGAATGTTATTGAGGGTTTCCCCCAGTAGAATGTTATTGAGGGTTTCCCCCAGCAGTAGAATGTTATTGAGGGTTTCCCCCAGCAGTAGAATGTTATTGAGGGTTTCCCTCAGCAGTAGAATGTTATTGAGGGTTTCCCTCAGCAGTAGAATGTTATTGAGGGTCTCCCCCGGTAGAATGTTATTGAGGGTTTCCCCCAGCAGTAGAATGTTATTGAGGGTTTCCCTCAGCAGTAGAATGTTATTGAGGGTTTCCCCCAGTAGAATGTTATTGAGGGTTTCCCCCAGCAGTAGAATGTTATTGAGGGTTTCCCTCAGCAGTAGAATGTTATTGAGGGTTTCCCCCAGCAGTGAGGGTTTCCCCCAGCAGTAGAATGTTATTGAGGGTTTCCTCCAGCAGTAGAATGTTATTGAGGGTTTCCTCCAGCAGTAGAATGTTATTGAGGGTTTCCCTCAGCAGTAGAATGTTATTGAGGGTTTCCCCCAGCAGTATAATGTTATTGAGGGTTTCCCCCAGTAGAATGTTATTGAGGGTTTCCCCCAGCAGTAGAATGTTATTGAGGGTTTCCCTCAGCAGTAGAATGTTATTGAGGGTTATCCTCAGCAGTAGAATGTTATTGAGGGTTTCCCCCAGCAGTGAGGGTTTCCCCCAGCAGTAGAATGTTATTGAGGGTTTCCCCCAGCAGTGAGGGTTTCCCCCAGCAGTAGAATGTTATTGAGGGTTTCACCCAGCAGTGAGGGTTTCCCCCAGCAGTAGAATGTTATTGAGGGTTTCCCCAGCAGTAGAATGTTATTGAGGGTATCCCCCAGCAGTAGAATGTTATTGAGGGTTTCCCCCAGCAGTAGAATGTTATTGAGGGTTTCCCCCAGCAGTAGAATGTTATTGAGGGTTTCCCTCAGCAGTAGAATGTTATTGAGGGTTTCCCCCAGCAGTAGAATGTTATTGAGGGTTTCCCCAGCAGTAGAATGTTATTGAGGGTTTCCCCCAGCAGTAGAATGTTATTGAGGGTTTCCCCCAGCAGTAGAATGTTATTGAGGGTTTCCCCCAGCAGTAGAATGTTATTGAGGGTTTCCCCCAGCAGTGAGGGTATCCCCCAGCAGTAGAATGTTATTGAGGGTTTCCCCCAGCAGTGAGGGTCTCCCCCAGCAGTAGAATGTTATTGAGGGTTTCCCTCAGCAGTAGAATGTTATTGAGGGTTTCCTCCAGTAGAATGTTATTGAGGGTCTCCCCCAGTAGAATGTTATTGAGGGTTTCCCCCAGCAGTAGAATGTTATTGAGGGTTTCCTCCAGTAGAATGTTATTGAGGGTCTCCCCCAGTATAATGGTATTGAGGGTTTCCCCCAGCAGTAGAATGTTATTGAGGGTCTCCCCCAGCAGTAGAATGTTATTGAGGGTTTCCCCCAGCAGTAGAATGTTATTGAGGGTTTCCCCCAGCAGTAGAATGTTATTGAGGGTTTCCCCAGCAGTAGAATGTTATTGAGGGTCTCCCCCAGCAGTAGAATGTTATTGAGGGTTTCCCCAGCAGTAGAATGTTATTGAGGGTTTCCCCCAGCAGTAGAATGTTATTGAGGGTTTCCCCCAGCAGTAGAATGTTATTGAGGGTTTCCCCCAGCAGTAGAATGTTATTGAGGGTCTCCCCCAGCAGTAGAATGTTATTGAGGGTTTCCCTTGCAGTAGAATGTTATTGAGGGTTTCCCCCAGCAGTAGAATGTTATTGAGGGTTTCCCCCAGTAGAATGTTATTGAGGGTCTCCCCCAGCAGTAGAATGTTATTGAGGGTTTCCCCCAGCAGTAGAATGTTATTGAGGGTTATCCCCAGCAATAGAATGTTATTGAGGGTTTCCCCCAGCAGTAGAATGTTATTGAGGGTTTCCCCCAGCAGTAGAATGTTATTGAGGGTTTCCCCCAGCAGTAGAATGTTATTGAGGGTTTCCTCCAGCAGTAGAATGTTATTGAGGGTTTCCTCCAGTAGAATGTTATTGAGGGTTTCCCCCAGCAGTAGAATGTTATTGAGGGTTTCCCCCAGCAGTAGAATGTTATTGAGGGTTTCCCTCAGCAGTAGAATGTTATTGAGGGTTTCCTCCAGCAGTAGAATGTTATTGAGGGTTTCCCCCAGCAGTAGAATGTTATTGAGGGTTTCCTCCAGCAGTAGAATGTTATTGAGGGTTTCCCCCAGCAGTAGAATGTTATTGAGGGTTTCCCCCAGCAGTAGAATGTTATTGAGGGTCTCCCCCAGCAGTAGAATGTTATTGAGGTTTTCCCCAGCAGTAGAATGTTATTGAGGGTTTCCCCCAGCAGTAGAATGTTATTGAGGGTTTCCCCCAGCAGTAGAATGTTATTGAGGTTTTCCCCCAGCAGTAGAATGTTATTGAGGGTTTCCTCCAGCAGTAGAATGTTATTGAGGGTCTCCCCCAGCAGTAGAATGTTATTGAGGGTCTCCCCCAGCAGTAGAATGTTATTGAGGGTTTCCCCCAGCAGTAGAATGTTATTGAGGGTTTCCCCCAGCAGTAGAATGTTATTGAGG
>NC_048582.1:107500-155000 GCF_013265735.2 Oncorhynchus mykiss | reverse complement strand
GTCGGAGTATATGTTCACGAAGGTAGCTGGAAAACCTGTGTGTCTTCTGTGTGGAGAAAGTGTGGCGGTACTGAAAGAGTATAATCTGAGACGACATTATGAAACGAAACACGCGGACAAAAACAAGAATATGGACATGGAACAAAGGCTACAAAAGGCAGAGGAATTAAAACGAGGCCTCAAATCTCGACAGGCTCTGTTCAAAAAAGCCAAATCACAAGGCCAGGCTGCTGTCAAGGCCAGTTTTATTTTGGCAGAAGAGATCGCTAAATCAGCCCGGCCATTTACGGAGGGGGATTTCATCAAAAACTGCATGATTAAAGTTTGTGACGAAGTTTGCCCAGAAAAAAGGCAACTCTTTTTAAATGTGAGTCTGAGCAGAAACACCATTGCCGAGAGAGTAGACCAGTTGTCCATCAATCTAAAAGAGCAGCTTGTGAAAAAGGGAAAAGATTTTATTGCATATTCCTTGGCTGTGGATGAGAGCACCGACATTTCTGACATTGCCCAGTTGTCAATTTTCATCCGCGGAGTGGACTCCAACCTAAGCGCGACAGAGGAGTTTTTGGCTTTACGTCCTATGCATGGCACAACTACGGGGCATGATTTGTATGAAGAGGTGTCAAGATGTGTAAATGAGATGGAGCTGCCTTGGGAAAAACTCGTGGGTTTGACAACCGACGGAGCACCTGCGATGTGTGGACACAGGAGCGGACTGGTGGCGAAGATACGGGAAAAGATGCAAGAGGAAAACGCGACAGGTGAGCTGACAGCTTATCATTGTATCATACACCAGGAAGCGTTGTGCGGTAAAGCCTTGAAAATGGAGCATGTAATGAGCATCATCACGCGCACAGTTAACTTTTTCAGAGCCAAAGGTTTGAATCACCGCCAGTTCAAGGCATTTCTGACGGAGTTAGAAACGGAGCATGGTGATTTGCCTTATCACACAGAGGTGCGATGGCTAAGCCAGGGAAAGGTGCTTCAAAGATGTTTCGAGCTTCGTGAGGAGATTTGTCTGTTCTTGGACAGCAAAGGGAAAGACACAACACAACTCCGAGACGAAATGTTTCTGTGTGAAATGGCTTTTCTGTGTGACATTACGAGTCATCTGAATGCAATAAACTTGCAGCTGCAGGGTCGGGATCGTGTCATCTCTGATATGTACAGTACAGTGAAGGCATTTAAAACCAAACTGACTCTGTGGGAGACGCAGATGCGGAAAGAAAATTTGAGCCACTTTCCCAGCTGCCAGACCATGAAAGAGAAGCTCTCTACCAGTGCGTTCCCGAGCACACAGTTGGCTGATAAAATAGGTATGCTTGCCGCTGACTTTCGACGCCGATTTGCTGACTTTGAAGCACAAAAAAGCAGGTTGGAACTGCTCGGTAACCCATTTGCTGTTGACGTGGAAAGCTCACCACCAAACCTCCAAATGGAGTTGATTGACCTCCAATGCAATGATGCACTGAGGGCAAAATATGCGGCAGTGGGTGCTGCGGAGTTCGCCCGTTTCCTCCCCGGCACAATGCCCCAGCTGCGCATCCAGGCTGCTCAAACGTTGTCTATGTTTGGCAGCACATACCTGTGTGAACAACTGTTTTCTTTGATGAACCTGAACAAAACATCACACAGAAGTCGACTTACTGCTGAACACCTCCACTCAATTCTGAGGATTTCTTCAGCTCAGAGCCTTACCCCGAACATTGATGAACTTGTGGAAAAGATGGGACACCACCAAGTATCACCCTCAACCTCAAACAAGTGAACATTACTGTGCAATCACATATTTAGAGTTTTTACTCAGTTCAAGTTTAAAAGTTAAAATTTAATATTTGTTTTCACTGCATGTTACTTCTCCTTAAACAAAGTGTTGTTTTTGATTAATAGATTTTTGCACTTTATTTTTTTGTATTTCAATCCAATTATATTTTAAAAATATTTCAGTTGAGTGGATGATAGAAAATTGCTATTATTGTTTTTTCTTTGAAGTAAATTTAGCCCACTTTTGCTAAAATAGAAAATATAGTCTACTTTCTTTCATTTAATGTTCATGTTATGGGGATATTTATATAAAGGAAATTTGTCTTTTGTGTCTGTTGAAAATTAAAGATTACTGACAGAGCCATAAGAAAATATTGCTTTATTTATCTGATCATATTGTAATATATTTGTTAGGTTTTCAGTAGGTTCAATTAGGTTCACTAGACTATATGCGTCATTTAAAAATTTTTCAATGAACATTCGAACAGTCCGGCCCTCGTCTTGTAGCTGATTTTTTTATTTGGCCCTCCGTCCATTTGACTTTGACACCCCTGGTCTAGATAGAGGAGTAGAATACAGTACATAGTCTAGTTAGAGGAGTAGAATACAGTACATAGTCTAGTTAGAGGAGCAGAATACAGTACATAGTCTAGATAGAGGAGCAGAATACAGTACATAGTCTAGATAGAGGAGTAGAATACAGTACATAGTCTAGTTAGAGGAGCAGAACGGGAGCAGAATACAGTACATAGTCTAAATAGAGGAGTAGAATACAGTACATAGTCTAGATAGAGGAGCAGAATACAGTACATAGTCTAGTTATAGGAGTAGAATACAGTACATAGTCTAGATAGAGGAGTAGAACGGGAGCAGAATACAGTACATAGTCTAGATAGAGGAGTAGAATACAGTACATAGTCTAGATAGAGGAGTAGAACGGGAGCAGAATACAGTACATAGTCTAAATAGAGGAGTAGAATACAGTACATAGTCTAGATAGAGGAGCAGAACAGGAGTCGAATACAGTACATAGTCTAGTTATAGGAGCAGAATACAGTGCATAGTCTAGATAGAGGAGCAGAATACAGTACATAGTCTAGATAGAGGAGTAGAATACAGTACATAGTCTAGATAGAGGAGCAGAACAGGAGTCGAATACAGTACATAGTCTAGTTATAGGAGCAGAATACAGTACATAGTCTAGATAGAGGAGTAGAATACAGTACATAGTCTAGATAGAGGAGTAGAATACAGTACATAGTCTAGTTAGAGGAGCAGCAGAATACAGTACATAGTCTAGATAGAGGAGCAGAATACAGTACATAGTCTAGATAGAGGAGTAGAATACAGTACATAGTCTAGATAGAGGAGTAGAATACAGTACATAGTCTAGATAGAGGAGTAGAATACAGTACATAGTCTAGTTATAGGAGTAGAATACAGTACATAGTCTAGATAGAGGAGCAGAATACAGTACATAGTCTAGATAGAGGAGCAGAATACAGTACATAGTCTAGATAGAGGAGCAGAACAGGAGTCGAATACAGTACATAGTCTAGTTATAGGAGCAGAATACAGTACATAGTCTAGATAGAGGAGTAGAATACAGTACATAGTCTAGTTATAGGAGTAGAATACAGTACATAGTCTAGATAGAGGAGCAGAATACAGTACATAGTCTAGATAGAGGAGTAGAATACAGTACATAGTCTAGATAGAGGAGTAGAATACAGTACATAGTCTAGTTATAGGAGTAGAATACAGTACATAGTCTAGATAGAGGAGCAGAATACAGTACATAGTCTAGATAGAGGAGTAGAATACAGTACATAGTCTAGATAGAGGAGCAGAACAGGAGTCGAATACAGTACATAGTCTAGATAGAGGAGTAGAATACAGTACATAGTCTAGTTAGGGGAGTAGAATACAGTACATAGTCTAGTTAGTGGAGTAGAATACAGTACATAGCCTAGATAGAGGAGCAGCATACAGTACATAGTCTAGTTAGAGGAGTAGAATACAGTATATAGGCAGTATAATTGTTTGAAACCTTGAGACATTTAACTTCAGTTCAATTAATAATCAGTCTAGCTTCGAGGTAGCCTGGCCAATATCCATCCGTAGAAACTTAGAGACCGTTATTATATACAGACTTCCTCATAGTATTATTTCTCACCAGCATTTCATATCAACTTTCTTTCATTGTCCAGAAGCCAAAGGCACAATCCTGGTCATATTATCAACACATCCTGGTCATATTATCAACCCATCCTGGTCGTATTATCAACCAATCCTGGTTATATTATCAACCCATCGTGGTTAAATTATCAACCCATCCTGGTCATATTATCAACCCATCCTGGTTGCATTATCAACCAATCCTGGTCGCATTATCAACCCATCCTGGTCTTATTATCAACCCATCCTGGTCGTATTATCAACCCATCCTGGTTATATTATCAACCCATTCTGGTCATATTATCAACCCATCCTGGTTATATTATCAACCCATCCTGGTTATAGTATCAACCCATCCTGGTCATATTATCAACCCATATTATCAACCCATCCTGGTTATTGTATCAACCCATCCTGGTTATATTATCAACCCATATTATCAACCAATCCTGGTTATAGTATCAACCCATCCTGGTTATATTATCAACCCATCCTGGTCCCATTATCAACCCATATTATCAACCCATCCTGGTTATATTATCAACCCATCCTGGTCATATTATCAACCCATATTATCAACCCATCCTGGTTATAGTATCAACCCATCCTGGTTATATTATCAACCCATATTATCAACCCATCCTGGTTATATTATCAACCCATCCTGGTCCCATTATCAACCCATATTATCAACCCATCCTGGTTATATTATCAACCCATCCTGGTCATATTGTCAACCCATCCTGGTTATAGTATCAACCCATCCTGGTTATATTATCAACCCATATTATCAACCCATCCTGGTCATATTATCATCCCATCCTGGTCATATTATCAACCCATCCTGGTCATATTATCAACCCATCCTGGTTATAGTATCAACCCATCCTGGTCGTATTATCAACCCATCCTGGTTATATTATCAACACATCCTGGTTATATTATCAACCCATCCTGGTCATATTATCAACCTGGTCGCATTATCAACCCATATTATCAACCCATCCTGGTTATATTATCAACCCATCCTGGTTATATTATCAACCCATATTATCAAACCATCCTGGTTATATTATCAACCCATCCTGGTCATATTATCAACCCATCCTGGTCATATTATCAACCCATCCTGGTCATATTATCAACCCATCCTGGTCATATTATCAACCCATCCTGGTCATATTATCAACCCATCCTGGTTATATTATCAACCCATCCTGGTCATATTATCAACCCATCCTGGTTATATTATCAACACATCCTGGTTATATTATAAACCCATATTATCAACCCATCCTGGTCGTATTATCAACCCATCCTGGTTATATTATCAACTCATCCTGGTTATATTATCAGCCATTCCTGGTTATATTATCAACCCATCCTGGTCGTGTTATCAACCCATCCTGGTTATATTATCAACCCATCCTGGTCATATTATCAACCCATCTTGGTTATATTATCAACCCATCCTGGTCATATTATCAACCCATCCTGGTCATATTATCAACCCATCCTGGTTATATTATCAACCCATCCTGGTCATATTATCAACCCATCCTGGTAATATTATCAACCCATCCTGGTCATAGTATCAATCCATATTATCAACCCATCCTGGTTATATTATCAACCCATCCTGGTCATAGTATCAACCCATATTATCAGCCCATCCTGGTCATATTATCAACCCATCCTGGTCGTATTATAAACCCATCCTGGTCATATTATCAACAAATCCTGGTTATAGTATCAACCCATCCTGGTCAAAATATCAACCCATCCTGGTCGTATTATCAACCCTAAGCATTTGAATGGCCTGTTAGCAGCTAGTAACCTAAGCATTTGGCTGGCCTGTTAGCAGCTAGTAACCTACGCATTTGGCTGGCCTATTAGCAGCTAGTAACCTAAGCATTTGGCTGGCCTGTTAGCAGCTAGTAACCTACGCATTTGGCTGGCCTATTAGCAGCTAGTAACCTCAGCGTTTGGCACCACCAGCTCCGTCTCTCATATCTCCCATTTCTCTTCCTCTCTGTATCGACTCAGTTTTCCAGAATCACTGGAGGACGTGCCGGACTACCCTCTGTTCATCTCCATCGGTGATTGGCTGGACTCCATCAAGATGAGCCAATACAAGAACCAGTTCCTGGCAGCAGGGTTCACCACCCTGGACTCTGTCTCCACCATGAGTATAGAGTGAGTGGATCAGGAGATGCCGTCTGCTTCCCAAATAGCAGCCTATTCCCTGTATTCTGACCAGAGATTATTTATTTAATCAATATAACTTCAATCTACTGTGTATTATTGAGTTCATCTTATTTTTACAATACAAAGCACCCGCATACAAACTAACCTCACCAACATCCACAACATCATCATGCACAGACCCTCACCAACATCCACAACATCCCCCTGCCCTGCCCAGACCCTCACCAACATCACCCTGCCCAGACCCTCACCAACATCACCCTGCCCAGACCCTCACCAACATCACCCTGCCCAGACCCTCACCAACATCACCCTGCCCAGACCCTCACCAACATCATCATGCCCAGACCCTCACCAACATCCACAACATCCCCCTGCCCTGCCCAGACCCTCACCAACATCACCCTGCCCAGACCCTCACCAACATCTATGACATTTCAAATGTTGTACCCAGACGTAGATAATCAATATGCTTTCTATAGTTACATTGTTAGGGTAAGATAACCAAAAGTGGACACACTCTAATCAGTTTCTAGAGCTCAATTTCCCAGATTTTGTAGACTAGTTTAATAGTGCTTAAAACCTCATTTTCATCAAATTATCCATTTAAGATACCAACCCAAATCTACGAATGGGTGGTTTAAATTGTATCTAATTATATTCTCAGCATTACTTTATCAAATATCTAGTAACTGATTATACACACATACAATTGATCATAATTTCAAATAATTCACAGAATCCATATAAAACGTAAGAAATCTTAGGTACTCACACAGAACTTTAAGGATCACCCACACAGGATTGGTCAGATGTTCACACAGAACTTTAAGGATCACCCACACAGAACTGGTCAGACGTGCACACAGAACTTTAAGGATCACCCACACAGGATTGGTCAGATGTTCACACAGAACTTTAAGGATCACCCACACAGAACTGGTCAGACGTGCACACAGAACTTTAAGGATCACCCACACAGGATTGGTCAGATGTTCACACAGAACTTTAAGGATCACCCACACAGAACTGGTCAGACGTGCACACAGAACTTTAAGGATCACCCACACAGGATTGGTCAGATGTTCACACAGAACTTTAAGGATCACCCACACAGGATTGGTCAGATGTTCACACAGAACTGGTCAGATGTTCACACAGAACTTTAAGGATCACCCACACAGGATTTGTCAGATGTTCACACAGAACTTTAAGGATCACCCACACAGAACTGGTCAGACGTGCACACAGAACTTTAAGGATCACCCACACAGGATTGGTCAGATGTTCACACAGAACTGGTCAGATGTTCACACAGAACTTTAAGGATTCAACCCACACAGAACTGGTCAGATGTTCACACAGAACTTTAAGGATTCAACCCACACAGGATTGGTCAGATGTTCACACAGAACTTTAAGGATTCAACCCACACAGGATTGGTCAGATGTTCACACAGAACTGGTCAGATGTTCACACAGAACTGGTCAGACGTTCACACAGAACATCAGAACATCCTTGAAAGGTTACTCACACAGAGTCAACCTACCCCGCTCACACAGAACAGTCCGACAACTATTACCTAGTGATCCCATAACAAAATACTCACACAGAGTAACCCAGGGCATACCTGGCTAGCACATTTAAAATAATTGGAATTCACCACTGAGGGTCTGAGGGTCACTTAGACAATCACACAGACACACAGAGTGAGGTCCTTCTTCCAATAGGGCTTCACCAAGTGCCATGTTTCACACAGAACACACAGTCAGTCCCCTGGCCCCTCACCCCTACAGACCGCACCAATCCCCACTGTGATCAATTCAGTGTCAGGACAGCTCTTGGTCACTCGCAACCGGACAGTGGCAGAGTATCTTTTGAGTCCACAAACTCTCAGATTACTCTCCTCTGACTCGGCCCTGCTTACGCCGCCAAGGTGCCTTCCTTACAAAGGAATTCACGCTCAGAGTATACGTAACAGGCATATTTAAACAACATAGACTTCAAATCTGTGTGTGGTTCGCTCACCTTTTTCTTAAGAAAAACTCAGTTCGAGATGTGTTATCCACTCGGCTTGCTTCCTCTCAGATCAAAGGTTGGTCCATCTGCTTCGTTCCCGAAGTGTGGTTTCCCTAAGATCCCGAGTTTGAGGGATCTCTCGTGCACAATTTATTTACCTAGATCGTCAGGAACGGTCACCAAGTGAAGATTAATTATCCCTTCCTCGTTGCCAAATGTCATGGAAATTTCCTGTATTACCAAATCATGAGAGAGCAAACCACACACAAGTCAGAGTTATCATAAAGTCCATCTTTAATTATATGAGCTTCACCATAGCCCTGTTTGACTCTCAGATCAATTCAGTGTCTATAAATGAATTCTCTGAGAGTGCTTACACATTGGCAACTGAGATCCTTTATAGCAAAGACACATAGCCAGACAGCATTGGCTATAAATTATTGTTCAGTTTGGTCTCCTAAACTAAGTTCCTATCTCGTTCTTGGTACCACTTAGGACCAAAAACATTACCTCATCCAATGGCATATATCAAATACCATCCCTCCTGGACAAGATCACAGAGAGACAGTGAGCCTCTCAGGTCATATATAGTAAATCAAGATAAGGGCAACCTCAGAGGGGACATGTAATAGTTAGACACATTCACATAAGAAGACAAGCCTGACCTCTCCCCAATGGGAAAATGAACTTTTCCCACATAAGCATATTTAGAAAATGAATAAAACATCTTATTTATAAATGTTACCTAAAGGATTCTGATTCTGCTACCACACGCGTTTAGGAACCAAACTTCAGTTATTAAGTTAATCTAGCTGATGTACTATATCTCCTCGAAACAGTTAACCTAACTCATATAGTGTCTGTATCTCCTCTAAACAGTTAACCTAACTCATATAGTGTCTGTATCCTCTCTAAACAGTTAACCTAACTCATATAGTGTCTGTATCTCCTCTAAACAGTTAACCTAACTCATATAGTGTCTGTATCCTCTCTAAACAGTTAACCTAACTCATATAGTGTCTGTATCCTCTCTAAACAGTTGACCTAACTCATATAGTGTCTGTATCCTCTCTAAACAGTTAACCTAACTCATATAGTGTCTGTATCTCCTCTAAACAGTTAACCTAACTCATATAGTGTCTGTATCCTCTCTAAACAGTTAACCTAACTCATATAGTGTCTGTATCCTCTCTAAACAGTTAACCTAACTCATATAGTGTCTGTATCCTCTCTAAACAGTTAACCTAACTCATATAGTGTCCGTATCTCCTCTAAACAGTTAACCTAACTCATATAGTGTCTGTATCTCCTCTAAACAGTTAACCTAACTCATATAGTGTCTGTATCCTCTCTAAACAGTTAACCTAACTCATATAGTGTCTGTATCCTCTCTAAACAGTTAACCTAACTCATATAGTGTCTGTATCTCCTCGAAACAGTTAACCTAACTCATATAGTGTCTGTATCCTCTCTAAACAGTTAACCTAACTCATATAGTGTCTGTATCCTCTCTAAACAGTTAACCTAACTCATATAGTGTCTGTATCCTCTCTAAACAGTTAACCTAACTCATATAGTGTCCGTATCTCCTCTAAACAGTTAACCTAACTCATATAGTGTCTGTATCTCCTCTAAACAGTTAACCTAACTCATATAGTGTCTGTATCCTCTCTAAACAGTTAACCTAACTCATATAGTGTCTGTATCCTCTCTAAACAGTTAACCTAACTCATATAGTGTCTGTATCCTCTCTAAACAGTTAACCTAACTCATATAGTGTCTGTATCCTCTCTAAACAGTTAACCTAACTCATATAGTGTCCGTATCTCCTCTAAACAGTTAACCTAACTCATATAGTGTCTGTATCTCCTCTAAACAGTTAACCTAACTCATATAGTGTCTGTATCCTCTCTAAACAGTTAACCTAACTCATATAGTGTCTGTATCCTCTCTAAACAGTTAACCTAACTCATATAGTGTGTGTATCCTCTCTAAACAGTTAACCTAACTCATATAGTGTCTGTATCCTAAACAGTTAACCTAACTCACATAGTGTCTGTATCCTCTCTAAACAGTTAACCTAACTCATATAGTGTCTGTATCCTCTCTAAACAGTTAACCTAACTCATATAGTGTCTGTATCCTCTCTAAACAGTTAACCTAACTCATATAGTGTCTGTATCCTCTCTAAACAGTTAACCTAACTCATATAGTGTCTGTATCCTCTCTAAACAGTTAACCTAACTCATATAGTGTCTGTATCCTCTCTAAACAGTTAACCTAACTCATATAGTGTCTGTATCCTCTCTAAACAGTTAACCTAACTCATATAGTGTCTGTATCCTCTCTAAACAGTTAACCTAACTCATATAGTGTCTGTATCCTCTCTGAACAGTTAGCCTACCTCATATAGTGTCTGTATCCTCTCTAAACAGTTAACCTAACTCATATAGTGTCTGTATCCTTTCTAAACAGTTAACCTAACTCATATAGTGTCTGTATCCTCTCTAAACAGTTAACCTAACTCATATAGTGTCTGTATCCTCTCTAAACAGTTAACCTAACTCATATAGTGTCTGTATCTCCTCTAAACAGTTAACCTAACTCATATAGTGTCTGTATCCTCTCTAAACAGTTAACCTAACTCATATAGTGTCTGTATCCTCTCTAAACAGTTAACCTAACTCATATAGTGTCTGTATCCTCTCTAAACAGTTAACCTAACTCATATAGTGTCTGTATCCTCTCTAAACAGTTAACCTAACTCATATAGTGTCCGTATCTCCTCTAAACAGTTAACCTAACTCATATAGTGTCTGTATCTCCTCTAAACAGTTAACCTAACTCATATAGTGTCTGTATCCTCTCTAAACAGTTAACCTAACTCATATAGTGTCTGTATCCTCTCTAAACAGTTAACCTAACTCATATAGTGTCTGTATCTCCTCGAAACAGTTAACCTAACTCATATAGTGTCTGTATCCTCTCTAAACAGTTAACCTAACTCATATAGTGTCTGTATCCTCTCTAAACAGTTAACCTAACTCATATAGTGTCTGTATCCTCTCTAAACAGTTAACCTAACTCATATAGTGTCCGTATCTCCTCTAAACAGTTAACCTAACTCATATAGTGTCTGTATCTCCTCTAAACAGTTAACCTAACTCATATAGTGTCTGTATCCTCTCTAAACAGTTAACCTAACTCATATAGTGTCTGTATCCTCTCTAAACAGTTAACCTAACTCATATAGTGTCTGTATCCTCTCTAAACAGTTAACCTAACTCATATAGTGTCTGTATCCTCTCTAAACAGTTAACCTAACTCATATAGTGTCCGTATCTCCTCTAAACAGTTAACCTAACTCATATAGTGTCTGTATCTCCTCTAAACAGTTAACCTAACTCATATAGTGTCTGTATCCTCTCTAAACAGTTAACCTAACTCATATAGTGTCTGTATCCTCTCTAAACAGTTAACCTAACTCATATAGTGTCTGTATCTCCTCTAAACAGTTAACCTAACTCATATAGTGTCTGTATCCTCTCTAAACAGTTAACCTAACTCATATAGTGTCTGTATCCTCTCTAAACAGTTAACCTAACTCATATAGTGTCTGTATCCTCTCTAAACAGTTAACCTAACTCATATAGTGTCTGTATCCTAAACAGTTAACCTAACTCATATAGTGTCTGTATCCTCTCTAAACAGTTAACCTAACTCATATAGTGTCTGTATCCTCTCTAAACAGTTAACCTAACTCATATAGTGTCTGTATCCTCTCTAAACAGTTAACCTAACTCATATAGTGTCTGTATCTCCTCTAAACAGTTAACCTAACTCATATAGTGTCTGTATCCTCTCTAAACAGTTAACCTAACTCATATAGTGTCTGTATCCTCTCTAAACAGTTAACCTAACTCATATAGTGTGTGTATCCTCTCTAAACAGTTAACCTAACTCATATAGTGTCTGTATCCTAAACAGTTAACCTAACTCACATAGTGTCTGTATCCTCTCTAAACAGTTAACCTAACTCATATAGTGTCTGTATCCTCTCTAAACAGTTAACCTAACTCATATAGTGTCTGTATCCTCTCTAAACAGTTAACCTAACTCATATAGTGTCTGTATCCTCTCTAAACAGTTAACCTAACTCATATAGTGTCTGTATCCTCTCTAAACAGTTAACCTAACTCATATAGTGTCTGTATCCTCTCTAAACAGTTAACCTAACTCATATAGTGTCTGTATCCTCTCTAAACAGTTAACCTAACTCATATAGTGTCTGTATCCTCTCTAAACAGTTAACCTAACTCATATAGTGTCTGTATCCTCTCTGAACAGTTAGCCTACCTCATATAGTGTCTGTATCCTCTCTAAACAGTTAACCTAACTCATATAGTGTCTGTATCCTCTCTAAACAGTTAACCTAACTCATATAGTGTCTGTATCCTCTCTAAACAGTTAACCTAACTCATATAGTGTCTGTATCCTCTCTAAACAGTTAACCTAACTCATATAGTGTCTGTATCTCCTCTAAACAGTTAACCTAACTCATATAGTGTCTGTATCCTCTCTAAACAGTTAACCTAACTCATATAGTGTCTGTATCCTCTCTGAACAGTTAACCTAACTCATATAGTGTCTGTATCCTCTCTAAACAGTTAACCTAACTCATATAGTGTCTGTATCCTCTCTAAACAGTTAACCTAACTCATATAGTGTCTGTATCTCCTCTAAACAGTTAACCTAACTCATATAGTGTCTGTATCTCCTCTAAACAGTGAACCTAACTCATATAGTGTCTGTATCCTCTCTAAACAGTTAACCTAACTCATATAGTGTCTGTATCCTCTCTAAACAGTTCACCTAACTCATATAGTGTCTGTATCTCCTCTAAACAGTTAACCTAACTCATATAGTGTCTGTATCCTCTCTAAACAGTTAACCTAACTCATATAGTGTCTGTATCCTCTCTAAACAGTTAACCTAACTCATATAGTGTCTGTATCCTAAACAATTAACCTAACTCATATAGTGTCTGTATCCTAAACAGTTAACCTAACTCATATAGTGTCTGTATCCTCTCTAAACAGTTAACCTAACTCATATAGTGTCTGTATCCTCTCTAAACAGTTAACCTAACTCATATAGTGTCTGTATCTCCTCTAAACAGTTAACCTAACTCATATAGTGTCTGTATCCTCTCTAAACAGTTAACCTAACTCATATAGTGTCTGTATCCTCTCTAAACAGTTAACCTAACTCATATAGTGTCTGTATCCTAAACAGTTAACCTAACTCATATAGTGTCTGTATCCTCTCTAAACAGTTAACCTAACTCATATAGTGTCTGTATCCTCTCTGAACAGTTAACCTACCTCATATAGTGTCTGTATCCTCTCTAAACAGTTAACCTAACTCATATAGTGTCTGTATCCTCTCTAAACAGTTAACCTAACTCATATAGTGTCTGTATCCTCTCTAAACAGTTAACCTAACTCATATAGTGTCTGTATCTCCTCTAAACAGTTAACCTAACTCATATAGTGTCTGTATCTCCTCTAAACAGTTAACCTAACTCATATAGTGTCTGTATCCTCTCTAAACAGTTAACCTAACTCATATAGTGTCTGTATCCTCTCTGAACAGTTAACCTAACTCATATAGTGGCTGTATCCTCTCTAAACAGTTAACCTAACTCATATAGTGTCTGTATCCTCTCTAAACAGTTAACCTAACTCATATAGTGTCTGTATCTCCTCTAAACAGTTAACCTAACTCATATAGTGTCTGTATCTCCTCTAAACAGTGAACCTAACTCATATAGTGTCTGTATCCTCTCTAAACAGTTAACCTAACTCATATAGTGTCTGTATCCTCTCTAAACAGTTCACCTAACTCATATAGTGTCTGTATCTCCTCTAAACAGTTAACCTAACTCATATAGTGTCTGTATCCTCTCTAAACAGTTAACCTAACTCATATAGTGTCTGTATCCTCTCTAAACAGTTAACCTAACTCATATAGTGTCTGTATCCTAAACAATTAACCTAACTCATATAGTGTCTGTATCCTAAACAGTTAACCTAACTCATATAGTGTCTGTATCCTCTCTAAACAGTTAACCTAACTCATATAGTGTCTGTATCCTCTCTAAACAGTTAACCTAACTCATATAGTGTCTGTATCTCCTCTAAACAGTTAACCTAACTCATATAGTGTCTGTATCCTCTCTAAACAGTTAACCTAACTCATATAGTGTCTGTATCCTCTCTAAACAGTTAACCTAACTCATATAGTGTCTGTATCCTAAACAGTTAACCTAACTCATATAGTGTCTGTATCCTCTCTAAACAGTTAACCTAACTCATATAGTGTCTGTATCCTCTCTAAACAGTTAACCTAACTCATATAGTGTCTGTATCCTAAACAGTTAACCTAACTCATATAGTGTCTGTATCCTCTCTAAACAGTTAACCTAACTCATATAGTGTCTGTATCCTCTCTGAACAGTTAACCTACCTCATATAGTGTCTGTATCCTCTCTAAACAGTTAACCTAACTCATATAGTGTCTGTATCCTCTCTAAACAGTTAACCTAACTCATATAGTGTCTGTATCCTCTCTAAACAGTTAACCTAACTCATATAGTGTCTGTATCCTCTCTAAACAGTTAACCTAACTCATATAGTGTCTGTATCTCCTCTAAACAGTTAACCTAACTCATATAGTGTCTGTATCCTCTCTAAACAGTTAACCTAACTCATATAGTGTCTGTATCCTCTCTGAACAGTTAACCTAACTCATATAGTGGCTGTATCCTCTCTAAACAGTTAACCTAACTCATATAGTGTCTGTATCCTCTCTAAACAGTTAACCTAACTCATATAGTGTCTGTATCTCCTCTAAACAGTTAACCTAACTCATATAGTGTCTGTATCTCCTCTAAACAGTGAACCTAACTCATATAGTGTCTGTATCCTCTCTAAACAGTTAACCTAACTCATATAGTGTCTGTATCCTCTCTAAACAGTTCACCTAACTCATATAGTGTCTGTATCTCCTCTAAACAGTTAACCTAACTCATATAGTGTCTGTATCCTCTCTAAACAGTTAACCTAAGTCATATAGTGTCTGTATCCTCTCTAAACAGTTAACCTAACTCATATAGTGTCTGTATCCTAAACAATTAACCTAACTCATATAGTGTCTGTATCCTAAACAGTTAACCTAACTCATATAGTGTCTGTATCCTCTCTAAACAGTTAACCTAACTCATATAGTGTCTGTATCCTCTCTAAACAGTTAACCTAACTCATATAGTGTCTGTATCTCCTCTAAACAGTTAACCTAACTCATATAGTGTCTGTATCCTCTCTAAACAGTTAACCTAACTCATATAGTGTCTGTATCCTCTCTAAACAGTTAACCTAACTCATATAGTGTCTGTATCCTAAACAGTTAACCTAACTCATATAGTGTCTGTATCCTCTCTAAACAGTTAACCTAACTCATATAGTGTCTGTATCCTCTCTAAACAGTTAACCTAACTCATATAGTGTCTGTATCCTAAACAATTAACCTAACTCATATAGTGTCTGTATCCTAAACAGTTAACCTAACTCATATAGTGTCTGTATCCTCTCTAAACAGTTAACCTAACTCATATAGTGTCTGTATCCTCTCTAAACAGTTAACCTAACTCATATAGTGTCTGTATCTCCTCTAAACAGTTAACCTAACTCATATAGTGTCTGTATCCTCTCTAAACAGTTAACCTAACTCATATAGTGTCTGTATCCTCTCTAAACAGTTAACCTAACTCATATAGTGTCTGTATCCTAAACAGTTAACCTAACTCATATAGTGTCTGTATCCTCTCTAAACAGTTAACCTAACTCATATAGTGTCTGTATCCTCTCTGAACAGTTAACCTACCTCATATAGTGTCTGTATCCTCTCTAAACAGTTAACCTAACTCATATAGTGTCTGTATCCTCTCTAAACAGTTAACCTAACTCATATAGTGTCTGTATCCTCTCTAAACAGTTAACCTAACTCATATAGTGTCTGTATCTCCTCTAAACAGTTAACCTAACTCATATAGTGTCTGTATCTCCTCTAAACAGTTAACCTAACTCATATAGTGTCTGTATCCTCTCTAAACAGTTAACCTAACTCATATAGTGTCTGTATCCTCTCTGAACAGTTAACCTAACTCATATAGTGGCTGTATCCTCTCTAAACAGTTAACCTAACTCATATAGTGTCTGTATCCTCTCTAAACAGTTAACCTAACTCATATAGTGTCTGTATCTCCTCTAAACAGTTAACCTAACTCATATAGTGTCTGTATCTCCTCTAAACAGTGAACCTAACTCATATAGTGTCTGTATCCTCTCTAAACAGTTAACCTAACTCATATAGTGTCTGTATCCTCTCTAAACAGTTCACCTAACTCATATAGTGTCTGTATCTCCTCTAAACAGTTAACCTAACTCATATAGTGTCTGTATCCTCTCTAAACAGTTAACCTAACTCATATAGTGTCTGTATCCTCTCTAAACAGTTAACCTAACTCATATAGTGTCTGTATCCTAAACAATTAACCTAACTCATATAGTGTCTGTATCCTAAACAGTTAACCTAACTCATATAGTGTCTGTATCCTCTCTAAACAGTTAACCTAACTCATATAGTGTCTGTATCCTCTCTAAACAGTTAACCTAACTCATATAGTGTCTGTATCTCCTCTAAACAGTTAACCTAACTCATATAGTGTCTGTATCCTCTCTAAACAGTTAACCTAACTCATATAGTGTCTGTATCCTCTCTAAACAGTTAACCTAACTCATATAGTGTCTGTATCATAAACAGTTAACCTAACTCATATAGTGTCTGTATCCTCTCTAAACAGTTAACCTAACTCATATAGTGTCTGTATCCTCTCTAAACAGTTAACCTAACTCATATAGTGTCTGTATCCTAAACAGTTAACCTAACTCATATAGTGTCTGTATCCTCTCTAAACAGTTAACCTAACTCATATAGTGTCTGTATCCTCTCTGAACAGTTAACCTACCTCATATAGTGTCTGTATCCTCTCTAAACAGTTAACCTAACTCATATAGTGTCTGTATCCTCTCTAAACAGTTAACCTAACTCATATAGTGTCTGTATCCTCTCTAAACAGTTAACCTAACTCATATAGTGTCTGTATCCTCTCTAAACAGTTAACCTAACTCATATAGTGTCTGTATCTCCTCTAAACAGTTAACCTAACTCATATAGTGTCTGTATCCTCTCTAAACAGTTAACCTAACTCATATAGTGTCTGTATCCTCTCTGAACAGTTAACCTAACTCATATAGTGGCTGTATCCTCTCTAAACAGTTAACCTAACTCATATAGTGTCTGTATCCTCTCTAAACAGTTAACCTAACTCATATAGTGTCTGTATCTCCTCTAAACAGTTAACCTAACTCATATAGTGTCTGTATCTCCTCTAAACAGTGAACCTAACTCATATAGTGTCTGTATCCTCTCTAAACAGTTAACCTAACTCATATAGTGTCTGTATCCTCTCTAAACAGTTCACCTAACTCATATAGTGTCTGTATCTCCTCTAAACAGTTAACCTAACTCATATAGTGTCTGTATCCTCTCTAAACAGTTAACCTAAGTCATATAGTGTCTGTATCCTCTCTAAACAGTTAACCTAACTCATATAGTGTCTGTATCCTAAACAATTAACCTAACTCATATAGTGTCTGTATCCTAAACAGTTAACCTAACTCATATAGTGTCTGTATCCTCTCTAAACAGTTAACCTAACTCATATAGTGTCTGTATCCTCTCTAAACAGTTAACCTAACTCATATAGTGTCTGTATCTCCTCTAAACAGTTAACCTAACTCATATAGTGTCTGTATCCTCTCTAAACAGTTAACCTAACTCATATAGTGTCTGTATCCTCTCTAAACAGTTAACCTAACTCATATAGTGTCTGTATCCTAAACAGTTAACCTAACTCATATAGTGTCTGTATCCTCTCTAAACAGTTAACCTAACTCATATAGTGTCTGTATCCTCTCTAAACAGTTAACCTAACTCATATAGTGTCTGTATCTCCTCTAAACAGTTAACCTAACTCATATAGTGTCTGTATCCTCTCTAAACAGTTAACCTAACTCATATAGTGTCTGTATCCTCTCTAAACAGTTAACCTAACTCATATAGTGTCTGTATCCTCTCTAAACAGTTAACCTAACTCATATAGTGTCTGTATCTCCTCTAAACAGTTAACCTAACTCATATAGTGTCTGTATCCTCTCTAAACAGTTAACCTAACTCATATAGTGTCTGTATCCTCTCTAAACAGTTAACCTAACTCATATAATCTCTGTATCTCCTCTAAACAGTTAACCTAACTCATATAGTGTCTGTATCTCCTCTAAACAGTTAACCTAACTCATATAGTGTCTGTATCCTCTCTAAACAGTTAACCTAACTCATATAGTGTCTGTATCTCCTCTAAACAGTTAACCTAACTCATATAGTGTCTGTATCCTCTCTAAACAGTTAACCTAACTCATATAGTGTCTGTATCCTCTCTAAACAGTTAACCTAACTCATATAGTGTCTGTATCCTCTCTAAACAGTTAACCTAACTCATATAGTGTCTGTATCCTCTCTAAACAGTTAACCTAACTCATATAGTGTCTGTATCTCCTCGAAACAGTTAACCTAACTCATATAGTGTCTGTATCCTCTCTAAACAGTTAACCTAACTCATATAGTGTCTGTATCCTCTCTAAACAGTTAACCTAACTCATATAGTGTCTGTATCTCCTCTAAACAGTTAACCTAACTCATATAGTGTCTGTATCCTCTCTAAACAGTTAACCTAACTCATATAATCTCTGTATCTCCTCTAAACAGTTAACCTAACTCATATAGTGTCTGTATCTCCTCTAAACAGTTAACCTAACTCATATAGTGTCTGTATCCTCTCTAAACAGTTAACCTAACTCATATAGTGTCTGTATCCTCTCTAAACAGTTAACCTAACTCATATAATCTCTGTATCTCCTCTAAACAGTTAACCTAACTCATATAGTGTCTGTATCTCCTCTAAACTGTTAACCTAACTCATATAGTGTCTGTATCCTCTCTAAACAGTTAACATAACTCATATAGTGTCTGTATCCTAAACAGTTAACCTAACTCATATAGTGTCCGTATCTCCTCTAAACAGTTAACCTAACTCATATAGTGTCTGTATCCTCTCTAAACAGTTAACCTAACTCATATAGTGTCTGTATCTTCTCTAAACAGTTAACCTAACTCATATAGTGTCTGTATCCTCTCTAAACAGTTAACCTAACTCATATAGTGTCTGTATCCTCTCTAAACAGTTAACCTAACTCATATAGTGTCTGTATCCTCTCTAAACAGTTAACCTAACTCATATAGTGTCTGTATCCTCTCTAAACAGTTAACCTAACTCATATAGTGTCTGTATCTCCTCTAAACAGTTAACCTAACTCATATAGTGTCTGTATCCTCTCTAAACAGTTAACCTAACTCATATAGTGTCTGTATCTCCTCTAAACAGTGAACCTAACTCATATAGTGTCTGTATCCTCTCTAAACAGTTAACCTAACTCATATAGTGTCTGTATCCTCTCTAAACAGTTAACCTAACTCATATAGTGTCTGTATCTCCTCTAAACAGTTAACCTAACTCATATAGTGTCTGTATCTCCTCTAAACAGTTAACCTAACTCATATAGTGTCTGTATCCTCTCTAAACAGTTAACCTAACTCATATAGTGTCTGTATCTCTTGTCCTCAGGGACATCAGGCGTATCGGTGTGTCTCTGATTGGCCACCAGAGGAGGATAGTGAGCAGCATTCAGAGTCTCCGTCTACAGTTCCTCACCGTCCAACACAACGGCTTCCACATCTAAACCAACCCCCAGAACGCTAGGACCGCACAGACAGACAGACAGGCCTGGGTGTGTTCATTCGGCACCGAACGGAAAAGAAAACGAACTGAAAACAGAGAGCGATTAGCTGAACTCGTTCAATAAGAAACGCTTGTTTCTAAAATTCTAGATGTTCTCTCGGTCGGACTGGTGAACTGTTACCCACGGACTACAGTGGTTTTTACCAAGGAGACTTCTGTCCCTGATCCAGAAGACTTGAGATGGAGGTAGTTTCAGCCCACGTCCTGAACAGCACCCTTTTCCCTTCATGGTGCACCGTTTAGGACAGACACGCGCAGTACCAAGCACATGGAGAGGCAAGTGCACTGATGGGTCTTCCTCCAATCAGGTGGACGGAGACGGACTGAAACAGGACTCTCCGTTTAGGACAGACACGCGCAGTACGAAACACATGTAGAGACAAGTGCACTGATGGGTCTTCCTCTAATCAGGTGGACGGAGACAGACTGAAACAGGACTCTCCGTTTAGAGACTACTACTTTTGACAAAAAAAATGGGATGATTAAATGTGTCTTATTTATTTCAGATGTTTTGTTTCCTTGTTCTTTTATCAAGCAGCAGATTCTGACCAATAGGAAGAGAAAGGACAATGTGGAGGAAATTCTGACCAATAGGAAAATAAAGGACAATGTGAAGGAGATTCTGACCAACTGGAAGAGAAAGGACAATGTGGAGGAAATTCTGACCAATAGGAAAATAAAGGACAATGTGGAGGAGATTCTGACCAATAGGAAGAGAAAGGACAATGTGGAGGAGATTCTGAACCAACTGGAAGAGAAAGGACAATGTGGAGGAGATTTTGGGGCAAAGAGAAGACAAGTGAATGTCATCTGATTTTATAAATGTATAATCCATCATCAACCAGAATATGTGAAGTATTTGTGGAAAAGTCATGTTCTGTGAAAAAGCCTTGTTCAGTTTGAGTAGACATCCTTGTTCAGTTTGATTAGACATCCTTGTTCAGTTTGATTAGACATCCTTGTTCAGTTTGATTAGACATCCTTGTCCAGTTTGATTAGACATCCTTGTTCAGTTTGAGTAGACATCCTTGTTCAGTTTGATTAGACATCCTTGTCCAGTTTGAACAGACATCCTTGTTCAGTTTGATTAGACATCCTTGTTCAGTTTGATTAGACATCCTTGTTCAGTTTGAGTAGACATCCTTGTTCAGTTTGATTAGACATCCTTGTTCAGTTTGAACAGACATCCTTGTTCAGTTTGATTAGACATCCTTGTTCAGTTTGATTAGACATCCTTGTTCAGTTTGGTTAGACATCCTTGTTCAGTTTGATTAGACATCCTTGTTCAGTTTGATTAGATATCCTTGTTCAGTTTGGTTAGACATCCTTGTTCAGTTTGAACAGACATCCTTGTTCAGTTTGATTAGACATCCTTGTTCAGTTTGATTAGACATCCTTGTTCAGTTTGATTAGATATCCTTGTTCAGTTTGATTAGACATCCTTGTTCAGTTTGGTTAGACATCCTTGTTCAGTTTGGTTAGACATCCTTGTTCAGTTTGATTAGACATCCTTGCTCAGATTGATTAGACATCCTTGTTCAGTTTGAACAGACATCCTTGTTCAGTTTGAACAGACATCTTTGTTTAGTTTTCATCCACAATCTTCGTCTTTACTCAGCAATATGCAGTGTCCTTAGCTGACTGACTGACAGTCTGTTTCTGCTATGTCGTGCTTCGTCACTCATTGCCTTGTTTGGCTTGACAAGGACAGAGTAGTCAAGGGCATCAACAGATCTGGGACCAGGCTACAGTTTCCTCACTTATAGAACAAGGAGAAGAGTGCAACTCCACTCCACAACAAATCACGAACCGAAAACAACCTCAGACATGTACCATAAGAAAAACTTTACTTTGACGGCAGTACAATCCATAGTGCTTGAGCATCTAGAGCATCTCCAGCCCTGTTCCTGGAGGTTTAAACTCCAGCCCTGTTCCTGGAGAGACCTTCCTGGAGGTTTTAACTCCAACCATGTTCCTCGAGCGAGACCCTCCTGTAGGTTTTAACTCCAGCCCTGTTCCTGGAGAGAAACCCTCCTGTAGGTTTTAACTCCAACCCTGTTCCTGGAGAGAGACCCTCCTGGAGGTTTTAACTCCAGCCCTGTTCCTGGAGAGAAACCCTCCTGTAGGTTTTAACTCCAACCCTGTTCCTGGAGAGAGACCTTCCGGGAGGTTTTAACTCCAACCCTGTTCCTGGAGCGAGACCCTCCTGTAGGTTTTAACTCCAATCCTGTTCCTGGAGAGAAACCCTCCTGGAGGTTCCTGTAGAACCCTGAATATTCTATATTTCCTGTCCTGTTGTTCTGGGTACTAATGTAGGTTGATGTATTGTGGACCAAAGGGCCTTTGGAAAGCATGATGGAACCATGGTAGGAGATACAACACTCCTATATGCACCCTGACAGGATGAATACACAGATACAACACTCCTATATGCACCCTGGCAGGATAAATACACAGATACAACACTCCTATATGCACCCTGACAGGATAAATACACAGATACAACACTCCTATATGCACCATGACAGGATGAATACACAGATACAACACACCTGCACCAGTACCCATGCACCATGACAGGATGAATACACAGATACAACACTCCTATATGCACCCTGACAGGATAAATACACAGATACAACACTCCTATATGCACCCTGACAGGATAAATACACAGATACAACACTCCTATATGCACCATGACAGGATGAATACACAGATACAACACTCCTATATGCACCCTGACAGGATAAATACACAGATACAACACTCCTATATGCACCCTGACAGGATAAATAGACTCAGACAGATACAACACTCCTATATGCACCATGACAGGATGAATAGACTCAGACAGATACAACACTCCTATATGCACCATGACAGGATAAATAGACTCAGACAACACATCAATATTCACCCTGACAGGATAAATAGACTCAGACAACACATCAATATTCACCCTGACAGGATAAATAGACTCAGACTGATACAACACATCAATATTCACACTGACAGGATGAATAGACTCAGACTGATACAACACATCAATATTCACCCTGACAGGATGAATAGACTCAGACAGATACAACACATCAATATTCACCCTGACAGGATGAATAGACTCAGACAGATACAACACATCAATATTCACCCTGACAGGATGAATAGACTCAGACAACACATCAATATTCACCCTGACAGGATGAATAGACTCAGACAACACATCAATATTCACCCTGACAGGATAAATAGACTCAGACAGATACAACACATCAATATTCACCCTGACAGGATAAATAGACTCAGACAACACATCAATATTCACCCTGACAGGATAAATAGACTCAGACAGATACAACACATCAATATTCACCCTGACAGGATGAATAGACTCAGACAACACATCAATATTCACCCTGACAGGATAAATAGACTCAGACAGATACAACACATCAATATTCACCCTGACAGGATGAATAGACTCAGACAACACATCAATATTCACCCTGACAGGATAAATAGACTCAGACAACACATCAATATTCACCCTGACAGGATGAATAGACTCAGACAGATACAACACATCAATATTCACACTGACAGGATAAATAGACTCAGACAGATACAACACATCAATATTCACCCTAACAGGATAAATAGACTCAGACAACACATCAATATTCACCCTGACAGGATGAATAGACTCAGACAACACATCAATATTCACCCTGACAGGATAAATAGACTCAGACAGATACAACACATCAATATTCACCCTGACAGGATAAATAGACTCAGACAACACATCAATATTCACCCTGACAGGATGAATAGACTCAGACAGATACAACACATCAATATTCACCCTGACAGGATAAATAGACTCAGACAGATACAACACATCAATATTCACCCTGACAGGATGAATAGACTCAGACAACACATCAATATTCACACTGACAGGATGAATAGACTCAGACAACACATCAATATTCACCCTGACAGGATAAATAGACTCAGACAACACATCAATATTCACCCTGACAGGATGAATAGACTCAGACAGATACAACACATCAATATTCACCCTGACAGGATGAATAGACTCAGACAACACATCAATATTCACCCTGACAGGATAAATAGACTCAGACAACACATCAATATTCACCCTGACAGGATGAATAGACTCAGACAACACATCAATATTCACCCTGACAGGATGAATAGACTCAGACAACACATCAATATTCACCCTAACAGGATAAATAGACTCAGACAGATACAACACATCAATATTCACCCTGACAGGATAAATAGACTCAGACAACACATCAATATTCACCCTGACAGGATAAATAGACTCAGACAGATACAACACATCAATATTCACCCTAACAGGATAAATAGACTCAGACAGATACAACACATCAATATTCACCCTGACAGGATGAATAGACTCAGACAACACATCAATATTCACCCTGACAGGATAAATAGACTCAGACAGATACAACACATCAATATTCACCCTGACAGGATAAATAGACTCAGACAACACATCAATATTCACCCTGACAGGATAAATAGACTCAGACAGATGCAACACATCAATATTCACCCTGACAGGATAAATAGACTCAGACAGATGCAACACATCAATATTCACCCTGACAGGATGAATAGACTCAGACAACACATCAATATTCACCCTGACAGGAGGAATAGACTCAGACAGATACAACACATCAATATTCACCCTGACAGGATGAATAGACTCAGACAACACATCAATATTCACCCTGACAGGATGAATAGACTCAGACAACACATCAATATTCACCCTGACAGGATAAATAGACTCAGACAGATGCAACACATCAATATTCACCCTGACAGGATGAATAGACTCAGACAACACATCAATATTCACCCTGACAGGATAAATAGACTCAGACAGATACAACACATCAATATTCACCCTGACAGGATGAATAGACTCAGACAACACATCAATATTCACCCTGACAGGATGAATAGACTCAGACAACACATCAATATTCACCCTGACAGGATAAATAGACTCAGACAGATACAACACATCAATATTCACCCTGACAGGATGAATAGACTCAGACAACACATCAATATTCACCCTGACAGGATAAATAGACTCAGACAGATACAACACATCAATATTCACCCTGACAGGATAAATAGACTCAGACAGATACAACACATCAATATTCACCCTGACAGGATAAATAGACTCAGACAACACATCAATATTCACCCTGACAGGATGAATAGACTCAGACAGATACAACACATCAATATTCACCCTGACAGGATAAATAGACTCAGACAGATACAACACATCAATATTCACCCTGACAGGATAAATAGACTCAGACAACACATCAATATTCACCCTGACAGGATGAATAGACTCAGACAGATACAACACATCAATATTCACCCTGACAGGATGAATAGACTCAGACAACACATCAATATTCACCCTGACAGGATGAATAGACTCAGACAACACATCAATATTCACCCTGACAGGATAAATAGACTCAGACAACACATCAATATTCACCCTGACAGGATGAATAGACTCAGACAGATACAACACATCAATATTCACCCTGACAGGATGAATAGACTCAGACAACACATCAATATTCACCCTGACAGGATAAATAGACTCAGACAACACATCAATATTCACCCTGACAGGATAAATAGACTCAGACAACACATCAATATTCACCCTGACAGGATGAATAGACTCAGACAACACATCAATATTCACCCTGACAGGATGAATAGACTCAGACAGATACAACACATCAATATTCACCCTGACAGGATAAATAGACTCAGACAACACATCAATATTCACCCTGACAGGATAAATAGACTCAGACAGATACAACACATCAATATTCACCCTGACAGGATGAATAGACTCAGACAACACATCAATATTCACCCTGACAGGATGAATAGACTCAGACAACACATCAATATTCACCCTGACAGGATAAATAGACTCAGACAACACATCAATATTCACCCTAACAGGATAAATAGACTCAGACAACACATCAATATTCACCCTGACAGGATGAATAGACTCAGACAACACATCAATATTCACCCTGACAGGATAAATAGACTCAGACAGATACAACACATCAATATTCACCCTGACAGGATAAATAGACTCAGACAGATACAACACATCAATATTCACCCTGACAGGATGAATAGACTCAGACAGATACAACACATCAATATTCACCCTGACAGGATAAATAGACTCAGACTGATACAACACATCAATATTCACCCTGACAGGATAAATAGACTCAGACAACACATCAATATTCACCCTGACAGGATGAATAGACTCAGACAACACATCAATATTCACCCTGACAGGATAAATAGACTCAGACAACACATCAATATTCACCCTAACAGGATAAATAGACTCAGACAACACATCAATATTCACACTGACAGGATAAATAGACTCAGACAGATACAACACATCAATATTCACCCTGACAGGATGAATAGACTCAGACAGATACAACACATCAATATTCACCCTGACAGGATGAATAGACTCAGACAGATACAACACATCAATATTCACCCTGACAGGATGAATAGACTCAGACAACACATCAATATTCACCCTGACAGGATAAATAGACTCAGACAACACATCAATATTCACCCTGACAGGATGAATAGACTCAGACAACACATCAATATTCACCCTGACAGGATGAATAGACTCAGACAACACATCAATATTCACCCTGACAGGATAAATAGACTCAGACAACACATCAATATTCACCCTGACAGGATGAATAGACTCAGACAGATACAACACATCAATATTCACCCTGACAGGATAAATAGACTCAGACAGATACAACACATCAATATTCACCCTGACAGGATAAATAGACTCAGACAACACATCAATATTCACCCTGACAGGATAAATAGACTCAGACAACACATCAATATTCACCCTGACAGGATGAATAGACTCAGACAACACATCAATATTCACCCTGACAGGATAAATAGACTCAGACAGATACAACACATCAATATTCACCCTGACAGGATGAATAGACTCAGACAACACATCAATATTCACCCTGACAGGATAAATAGACTCAGACAACACATCAATATTCACACTGAGAGGATGAATAGACTCAGACAGATACAACACATCAATATTCACCCTGACAGGATGAATAGACTCAGACAGATACAACACATCAATATTCACCCTGACAGGATGAATAGACTCAGACAACACATCAATATTCACCCTGACAGGATAAATAGACTCAGACAACACATCAATATTCACCCTGACAGGATGAATAGACTCAGACAACACATCAATATTCACCCTGACAGGATAAATAGACTCAGACAGATACAACACATCAATATTCACCCTAACAGGATAAATAGACTCAGACAACACATCAATATTCACACTGAGAGGATGAATAGACTCAGACAGATACAACACATCAATATTCACCCTGACAGGTTATATATATTTCTCCCCCCCCCCCCTTCTCACGCAAGCACACACACACATATACACACACACATACATACACACATACACCAATCAGCATCCTCATTCATCCCTGTTACTGGAGAGATCCCCACTTATTATCCTGACATTGAGAGCTCTCATGGGGTGGATCTGTGCAACAGGTGCTCAGGACGTTTTTTGGGGGGTCGACACCACTTCCTCCCAACCCAGCAATGCACTCTGGGATCTGTAGTAGCATACATATACATATTATGAATGCATTTTTTTTCCCTCCTTCCAATGTTCAAATGTATTTTTGTATAATTTAATAAGGGACATTGTCCACCCTAACTGGTGATTAATAAAAGCCTTGTAGGCTGGGTGTTTGTAACATAATATGTAGGCTCCTGCTGAGGGGGATGTTGTTATATAGTATTGCCATCATTGTGACTCAACAATTAAAATATTCTTCCTATTGGTGTGGTCTATTATCATTGTTGTAATATCCATGGTTGTCCAGTGGGTGGCGGACTTGAGTCAGATAACACAAAAAAAGTCTCTCCCCGTCGTCCTGACAACGCCGTGTAAACTCCCAGTGCTTTCTGAGGGACCAAAACAACACACACTGGCATGTTGTGACAAGAGAAATGACTGAAAACATCAACATGTCATCGGGTTGACTGGTTATGACTGAGTTTCGAAAAACGTTTGATATTTGAAGAAGAAGAAAGAAAAAGAGAAGAATCGTACATAAATATCTCTTACAGGTAAAGAGAAGATACATTGCACATAATGCTGCCGGAAGTAGATAGCTAACGTTTGATAGCTTAGCTATCGTTTCTTTCCAATGAGATTATAAGAACATTGAGTACATCCCATTAAACCCAGTTTAGTCAACTCAAAGCTGGTCAAGCTACGTTTTAGTAAACTAGGTCCAAGGATGAAGGTTTAACTAAAATAGCTAGCTAGTCACGCTGCTAACTATCTAACCAGATGGGGCTAGCTAAGGTTAGTTTGCTAACGTATTAACAGCTAGCTATCCTAACATGTTACGCTAACTAGCTACATCAGAAAAAAAGGGTGTATCAACTCCATTATCTTTCGTTGTTGCTGGCGCATTAGCTACGAATTAAAACGAGACCCTCAACTAGCCTTAAATGTGATGATCTAGAAGAATAAAACATATTGCTACGTGTGGCGCTTGTTGTAGCTATTGTAAATGCTAAGTCAGCCAGTTAGCTAGCTAGCGGCTAAACCCTCTTCTTCTTCTTCGTGTGTTTCCGGCAGACTAGACGCCGTGTTCCGTATTGTTGCCTTTTGCAGGTCAGAGTTGCGGATTGAACAGTTAGGTTAAAAAGGGGAGGGGGGGGGGGGGGGGGGGGGGGGGGGGGGGGGGGCGAAAATCATAAATTGCATCACCATCTAACCCTGCACCAGTGGAGGCTGCTGAGGGGAGAACTGCTCTTAATCAATGGCCGCAATAGAGTGTAATAGATGGAATGGAGTGTAATAGATGGAATGGAGTGTAATAGATGGAATGGAGTGTAATAGATGGAATGGAGTGTAATAGATGGAATGGAGTGTAATAGATGGAATGGAGTGTAATAGATGGAATGGAGTCTAATAGATGGAATGGAGTGTAATAGATGGAATAGAGTGTAATAGATGGAATAGAGTGTAATAGATGGAATGGAGTGAATGGTATCACACTCATGAAAACCATGTTTCTGATACCATTCCATTTACTCCATTCCAGACATTATTATGAACCGTTCTCCCCTCAGCAGCCTGCACTGTAGACTAATGATTAGGCCCTACACCCCAGGTTGTTTAGACTAATGACTAGGCCCTACACCCCAGGTTGTAGACTAATGACTAGGCCCTACACCCCAGGTTGTAGACTAATGACTAGGCCCTACACCCCAGGTTGTAGACTAATGATTAGGCCCTGCACCCCATGTTGTAGACTAATGATTAGGCCCTACACCCCAGGTTGTAGACTAATGATTAGGCCCTACACCCCAGGTTGTAGACTAATGACTAGGCCCTACAACCCAGGTTGTAGACTAATGACTAGGCCCTACACCACAGGTTGTAGACTAATGACTAGGCCCTACACCCCAGGTTGTAGACTAATGATTAGGCCCTACACCCCAGGTTGTAGACTAATGATTAGGCCCTACACCCCAGGTAGTAGACTAATGACTAGGCCCTACACCCCAGGTTGTAGACTAATGACAAGGCCCTACACCCCAGGTTGTTTAGACTAATGACTAGGCCCTACATCCCGGGTTGTAGACTAATGACTAGGCCCTACACCCCAGGTTGTAGACTAATAATTAGGCCCTACACCCCAGGTTGTAGACTAATGACTAGACCCTACACCCCAGGTTGTAGACTAATGACTAGGCCCTACACCCCAGGTTGTAGACTAATGATTAGGCCCTACACCCCAGGTTGTAGACTAATGACTAGGCCCTACATCCCAGGTTGTAGACTAATGACTAGGCCCTACACCCCAGGTTGTAGACTAATGACTAGGCCCTACACCCCAGGTTGTAGACTAATGACTAGGCCCTACACCCCAGGTTGTAGACTAATGACTAGGCCCTACACCCCAGGTTGTAGACTAATGACTAGGCCCTACACCCCAGGTTGTAGACTAATGATTAGGCCCTACACCCCAGGTTGTAGACTAATGACTAGGCCCTACACCCCAGGTTGTAGACTAATGACTAGGCCCTACATCCCGGGTTGTAGACTAATGACTAGGCCCTACACCACAGGTTGTAGACTAATGACTAGGCCCTACACCCCAGGTTGTAGACTAATGACTAGGCCCTACACCCCAGGTTGTAGACTAATGACTAGGCCCTACACCCCAGGTTGTAGACTAATGACAAGGCCCTACATCCCAGGTTGTAGACTAATGACTAGGCCCTACACCCCAGGTTGTAGACTAATGACTAGGCCCTACATCCCGGGTTGTAGACTAATGACTAGGCCCTACACCACAGGTTGTAGACTAATGACTAGGCCCTACACCCCAGGTTGTAGACTAATGACTAGGCCCTACACCCCAGGTTGTAGACTAATGACTAGGCCCTACACCCCAGGTTGTAGACTAATGACTAGGCCCTACACCCTGGGTTGTAGACTAATGACTAGGCCCTACATCCCAGGTTGTAGACTAATGACTAGGCCCTACACCCCAGGTTGTAGACTAATGACTAGGCCCTACACCCCAGGTTGTTTAGACTAATGACTAGGCCCTACACCCCAGGTTGTTTAGACTAATGACTAGGCCCTACACCCCAGGTTGTAGACTAATGACTAGGCCCTACACCCCAGGTTGTAGACTAATGACTAGGCCCTACACCCCAGGTTGTTTAGACTAATGATTAGGCCCTACACCCCGGGTTGTAGACTAATGATTAGGCCCTACACCCCAGGTTGTAGACTAATGACTAGGCCCTACACCCCAGGTTGTAGACTAATGACTAGGCCCTACACCCCAGGTTGTAGACTAATGACTAGGCCCTACACCCCAGGTTGTAGACTAATGACTAGGCCCTACACCCCAGGTTGTAGACTAATGACTAGGCCCTACACCACAGGTTGTAGACTAATGACTAGGCCCTACACCCCGGGTTGTAGACTAATGACTAGGCCCTACATCCTGGGTTTGCAGTGCACATTCAGTTGTCACACAGTAATTTCTTTGTGATGGTCTTAGCTACTATAATACATAATATATATTTTTATTCAACAGAGACCCCCCCCCCCCCCCCCCCCCCCCCCCCCCCCCCCCCCCCCCCCTCCCCCCCGGGAGTAAGACAGAACAACAATGGGTCTGTTTGATAAACTAGCTGGCTGGTTGGGGCTGAAGAAGAAGGAAGTGAATGTTCTGTGTCTGGGATTGGACAACAGCGGCAAGACCACCATCATCAACCGACTCAAACCATCCAATGTAAGTCTCCACTGGTAGCCTGGATCAATTAACCTACTTAATGATCTAGGATCAGAACGAGTGATATAGTATGACCTCCATAAAGATATAGCTTGTTAAACCCACATACAGTGGGGAGAACAAGTATTTGATACACTGCCGATTTTGCAGGTTTTCCTACTTACGAAGCATGTAGAGGTCTGTAATTTTTTTTATCAAAGGTCTGTATGGAGGAGTGGGCTAAAATCCCTGCTGCAGTGTGTTGCAAACCTGGTCAAGAACTACAGGAAACGTATGATCTCTGTAATTGCAAACCTAGGTTTCTGTACCAAATATTAAGTTCTGCTTTTCTGATGTATCAAATACTTATGTCATGCAATAAAATGCAAATTAATTACTTAAAAATCAGACAATGTGATTTTCTGGATTTTTGTTTTAGATTCCGTCTCTCACAGTTGATGTGTACCTTTGATAAAAATTACAGACCTCTACATGCTTTGTAAGTTGGAAAACCTGCAAAATCGGCAGTGTATAAAATACTTGTTCTCCCCACTGTATATACAGGTGTAAAAAAAAATTAAGACACTTTAGGATTGGTTTTCAGAGGATAAGGATTCCTTCTCCTCCTGAAGAGGGATGGTGGAGAGAGGAACAAGGAGACAACGCAGGGAGAGGGGGAGATGGAGAGAGGTAGAGAAGAGGGGGAGAGAGAGGAGGAGATGGAGAGAGGTAGAGAAGAGGGGGAGATGGAGAGAGGTAGAGAAGAGAGGGAGATGGAGAGAGGTAGAGAAGAGGGGGAGATGGGGAGAGGTAGAGAAGAGGGGGAGATGGAGAGAGGTAGAGAAGAGGAGATGGAGGAGGAGATGGAGAGAGAGAGGAGAGGGGAAGATGGAGAGAGAGGAGAGAAGAGGAGATGGAGGAGGAGATGGAGGAGGAGATGGAGAGAGAGAGAGGAGGAGATGGAGGGAGGAGGAGATGGAGAGAGAGAGGAGGAGATGGAGGGAGAGAGAGGGGGAGATGGAGGAGGAGATGGAGAGAGAGGAGAGAAGAGGAGAGAGAGAGGAGGAGATGGAGGGAGAGAAGAGGAGATGGAGAGGAGGAGATTGAGGGAGAGAAGATGAGATGGAGGGAGAGAGAGTAGGAGCTGGAGAGAGGGTAGGAGATGGAGAGAGAGGAGGAGTTGGAGGGAGAGAAGATGAGATGGAGGGAGAGAGAGGAGGAGCTGGAGAGAGAGGAGGAGATGGAGGGAGAGAAGAGGAGATGGAGAGGAGGAGATTGAGGAAGAGAAGAGGAGATGGAGAGGAGGAGCTGGAGGGAGAGAAGAGGAGATGGAGAGTAGGAGCTGGAGGGAGAGAAGATGAGATGGAGGGAGAGAGAGGAGGAGCTGGGGAGAGAGGAGGAGATGGAGAGAGAGAGGAGGAGCTGGAGGGAGAGAAGAGGAGATGGAGGGAGAGAGAGGAGGAGCTGGAGGGAGAGATGAGGAGATGGAGAGAGAGAGGAGGAGCTGGAGGGAGAGAAGAGGAGATGGAGATGGAGGGAGAGAGAGGAGGAGCTGGAGGGAGAGAAGAGGAGATGGAGAGGAGGAGATGGAGAGAGAGATGAGGAGATGGAGGGAGAGGGGGGAGGAGATGGGGAGGAGGAGATCTTATTTTACTGTTAAATTAACCTTCCATTGTTACACATCGTTTTTTTGGTTGAGATTTAAAAACTACAGTTGTGTATCTAGCCATGGTGCCTTTACCAAGATCAGAAACCATCAGGAACAACTAGAAACCTCTGGACTGTCTCCAATATGTTTGGAGTGGACAGGAAGTGGTTGATGCAGAGAGAGAAAAAGAAGAAGACCAGGGATGAGGGATATCAGGGACGGAAGACCTCCAAGACGTTTGGAGTGGACAGGAAGTGGTTGATGCAGAGAGAGAAGAAGAAGAAGACCAGGGATGAGGGATATCAGGGATAGATGACCTCCAAGACGTTTGGAGTGGACAGGAAGTGGTTGATGGAGAGAGAGAGCAGCATACACTACTAATCTATTCCTGTATAATTAACCACTACTAATCATTCCTGTGTAATTAACCACTCCTAATCTATTCCTGTGTAATTAACCACTACTAATCTATTCCTGTGTAATTAACCACTACTAATCTATTCCTGTGTAATTAACCACTACTAATCTATTCCTGTGTAATTAACCACTACTAATCTATTCCTGTGTAATTAACCACTACTAATCTATTCCTGTATAATTAACCACTACTAATCATTCCTGTGTAATTAACCACTCCTAATCTATTCCTGTGTAATTAACCACTACTAATCTATTCCTGTGTAATTAACCACTACTAATCTATTCCTGTGTAATTAACCACTACTAATCTATTCCTGTGTAATTAACCACTACTAATCTATTCCTGTGTAATTAACCACTACTAATCTATTCCTGTGTAATTAACCACTACTAATCTATTCCTGTATAATTAACCACTACTAATCTATTCCTGTGTAATTAACCACTCCTAATCTATTCCTGTATAATTAACCACTACTAATCTATTCCTGTATAATTAACCACTACTAATCTATTCCTGTGTAATTAACCACTACTAATCTATTCCTGTATAATTAACCACTACTAATCTATTCCTGTGTAATTAACCACTACTAATCTATTCCTGTGTAATTAACCACTACTAATCTATTCCTGTGTAATTAACCACTACTAATCTATTCCTGTGTAATTAACCACTACTAATCTATTCCTGTGTAATTAACCACTACTAATCTATTCCTGTGTAATTAACCACTCCTAATCTATTCCTGTATAATTAACCACTACTAATCATTCCTGTGTAATTAACCACTACTAATCTATTCCTGTGTAATTAACCACTACTAATCTATTCCTGTGTAATTAACCACTACTAATCTATTCCTGTGTAATTAACCTCTACTTTTTATTTATTTATTAATTTATGAATATATATGTTTATTTAACCAGGTAGGCCAGTTGAGAACAAGTTCTCGTTTACAACTGCGACCCAGACCAAGATAAAGCAAAGCAGTTCGACACACAACAACAACACAGAGTTACACATGGAATAAACAAAACATACAAACAACAACACAGAGTTACACATGGAGTAAACAAAACATACAAACAACAACACAGAGTTACACATGGAGTAAACTAAACATACAGTCAATAATACAGTAGAAAAAAATCTATATACAGTGTGGGCAAATGTAGTAAGATGAGGGAGGTAAAGGCAATAAATAGGCCATAGTGGCGAAGTAAATACAATATAGCAATTAAAACACTGGACTGAATGGTAGATGTGCAGAAGATGAATGTGCAAGTGGAGATACTGGGGTTCAAAGGAGCAAAAAAAATATAACATTATGGGGATGAGGTATTTGGATGAGCTATTTACAGATGGGCTGTGTACAGGCTGCTCTGACAGCTGATGCTTAAAGCTAAGAGAGGGAGATATAAGACTCCAACTTCAGTGATTTTTGCAGTTCGTTCCAGTCATTGGCAGCAGAGAACTGGAAGGAAAGGCGGCCAAAGTAGGTGTTGGCTTTGGGGGCGACCAGTGAGATATACCTGCTGGAGCGCGTGCTACGGGTGGGTGCTGCTATGGTGACCAGTAAGTTGAGATAAGGCGGAGCTTTACCTAGCAGAGACTTGTAGATGACCTGGAGCCAGTGGGTTTGGCGACGAATATGAAGCGAGGGCCAGCCAATGAGAGCGTACAGGTTGCAGTGGTGTGTAGTATATAGAGCTTTGGTGACAAAACGGATGGCACTGTGATAGACTGCATCCAATTAGCTGAGTAGAATATTGGAAGCTATTTTGTAAATGACATCGCCGAAGTCAAGGATTGGTAGGATGGTCAGTTTTACGAGGCTATGTTTGGCAGCATGAGTGAAGGATGCTTTGTTGCGAAATAGGAAGCCAATTCTAGATTTAATTTTGGATTGGAGATGTTTAATATGAGTCTGAAGGAGAGTTTACAGTCTAACCAGACACCAAGATATTTGTAGTTGTCCATATATTCTAAGTCAGAGCCGTCCAGAGTAGTGACACCAATCTAATCTATTCCTGTGTCATGCAGGCCCAGACACAAGACATCGTCCCGACCATTGGCTTCAGCATCGAGAAGTTCAAGACATCAAGGTAATCAATAAGACAATAATGGAGGACTGTACGATGGTCAGATGTTCTGAACTATACCTTGAAGGTTGTTGGGGAACGTTGTCTGAACGTTACCACTACGATGTCCTTGAATGAGTCCCAAATGGCATCCCATTTCCAATATAGTGCACTACTTTTCTCTCCCTCTCTTTCTCTTCTAAATCCTCCTCTTCTCTCCAGTCTTCAGTCTTCTAAATCCTCCTCTTCTCTCCAGTCTTCTAAATCCCCCTCTTCTCTCCAGTCTTCTAAATCCTCCTCTTCTCTCCAGTCTTCAGTCTTCTAAATCCTCCTCTTCTCTCCAGTCTTCTAAATCCCCCTCTTCTCTCCAGTCTTCTAAATCCTCCTCTTCTCTCCAGTCTTCAGTCTTCTAAATCCTCCTCTTCTCTCCAGTCTTTAGTCTTCTAAATCCTCCTCTTCTCTCCAGTCTTCAGTCTTCTAAATCCTCCTCTTCTCTCCAGTCTTCAGTCTTCTAAATCCTCCTCTTCTCTCCAGTCTCCAGTCTTCTAAATCCTCCTCTTCTCTCCAGTCTTCTAAATCCCCCTCTTCTCTCCAGTCTTCTAAATCCTCCTCTTCTCTCCAGTCTTCTAAATCCTCCTCTTCTCTCCAGTCTTCTGTATTCTCCTCTTCTCTCCAGTCTTCAGTCTTCTAAATCCTCCTATTCTCTCCAGTCTTCTAAAACCTCCTCTTCTCTCCAGTCTTCTAAATCCTTCTCTTCTCTCCAGTCTCTCCTTCACAGTGTTCGACATGTCTGGCCAAGGGCGATACAGAAACCTCTGGGAACATTACTACAAGTGAGTCTGTTCAGACACACACACACACACGCACACACACACACACACACACACACACACACACACACACACACACACACACACACACACACACACACACACACACACACACACACACACACACACACACACACACACACAGTGATACACACACACACACACGGTAGGTAGTGCTGACAGTGAATCATGTTGACCCTTGCCCCCTCTCTCCCCCAGGGAGGGTCAAGCCATCATCTTTGTGGTGGACAGTGGGGACAAGTTGAGGATGGTGGTCGCTAAAGAGGAACTGGACACCCTCCTCAACCACCCAGGTGAATCATCCTCCTCATTATACACTCCTGAACCACCCAGGTGAATCATCCTCCTCATTATACACTCCTGAACCACCCAGGTGAATCATCCTCCTCATTATACACTCCTGAACCACCCAGGTGAATCATCCTCCTCATTATACACTCCTGAACCACCAAGGTGAATCATCCTCCTCATTATACACTCCTCAACACTCCTGAACCACCCAGGTGAATCATCCTCCTCATTATACACTCCTGAACCACCCAGGTGAATCATCCTCCTCATTATACACTCCTGAACCACCCAGGTGAATCATCCTCCTCATTATACACTCCTGAACCACCCAGGTGAATCATCTTCCTCATTATACACTCCTGAACCACCCAGGTGAATCATCTTCCTCATTATTCACTCCTGAACCACCCAGGTGAATCATCCTCCTCATTATACACTCCTGAACCACCCAGGTGAATCATCCTCCTCATTATACACTCCTGAACCACCCAGGTGAATCATCCTCCTCATTATACACTCCTGAACCACCCAGGTGAATCATCCTCCTCATTATACACTCCTGAACCACCCAGGTGAATCATCCTCCTCATTATACACTCCTGAACCACCAAGGTGAATCATCCTCCTCATTATACACTCCTCAACACTCCTGAACCACCCAGGTGAATCATCCTCCTCATTATACACTCCTGAACCACCCAGGTGAATCATCTTCCTCATTATACACTCCTGAACCACCCAGGTGAATCATCTTCCTCATTATTCACTCCTGAACCACCCAGGTGAATCATCCTCCTCATTATACACTCCTGAACCACCCAGGTGAATCATCCTCCTCATTATACACTCCTGAACCACCCAGGTGAATCATCCTCCTCATTATACACTCCTGAACCACCCAGGTGAATCATCCTCCTCATTATACACTCCTGAACCACCCAGGTGAATCTTCCTCCTCATTATACACTCCTGAACCACCCAGGTGAATCATCCTCCTCATTATACACTCCTGAACCACCCAGGTGAATCATCCTCCTCATTATACACTCCTGAACCACCCAGGTGAATCATCCTCCTCATTATTCACTTTTCAACCACCCAGGTATCAATTTAACGACTAACCAACACATGATAACGTGAACCGAGCCAATAGTATTCTTGGAGACCAGATCCGAGAGACTGTCAAGACTGTTGTTTTTTTTAATGCTGGTTAATTATCATTATATGCAGGCAGCTCATTTAACGTAATGTCCCTTTATCTCCACAGTTAACGCCTGGTCTTTTTAACGTAATGTCCCTTTACCTCCACAGTTAACGCCTGGTCTTTTTAACGTAATGTCCCTTTACCTCCACAGTTAACGCCTGGTCTTTTTAACGTAATGTCCCTTTATCTCCGCAGTTAACGCCTGGTCTTTTTAACGTAATGTCCCTTTATCTCCACAGTTAACGCCTGGTCTTTTTAACGTAATGTCCCTTTATCTCCACAGTTAACGCCTGGTCTTTTTAACGTAATGTCCCTTTACCTCCACAGTTAAACGCCTGGTCTTTTTAACGTAATGTCCCTTTATCTCCACAGTTAAACGCCTGGTCTTTTTAACGTAATGTCCCTTTATCTCCACAGTTAATGCCTGGTCATTTTAACGTAATGTCCCTTTATATCCACAGTTAACGCCTGGTCTTTTTAACGTAATGTCCCTTTATCTCCACAGTTAATGCCTGGTCATTTTAACGTAATGTCCCTTTATCTCCACAGTTAATGCCTGGTCATTTTAACGTAATGTCCCTTTATCTCCACAGTTAACGCCTGGTCTTTTTAACGTAATGTCCCTTTATCTCCACAGTTAAACGCCTGGTATTTTTAACGTAATGTCCCTTTATCTCCACAGTTAACGCCTGGTCTTTTTAACGTAATGTCCCTTTATCTCCACAGTTAAACGCCTGGTCTTTTTAACGTAATGTCCCTTTAGCTCCACAGTTAACGCCTGGTCTTTTTAACGTAATGTCCCTTTAGCTCCACAGTTAACGCCTGGTCTTTTTAACGTAATGTCCCTTTATCTCCACAGTTAACGCCTGGTCTTTTTAACGTAATGTCCCTTTACCTCCACAGTTAAACGCCTGGTCTTTTTAACGTAATGTCCCTTTAGCTCCACAGTTAACGCCTGGTCTTTTTAACGTAATGTCCCTTTAGCTCCACAGTTAACCCCTGGTCTTTTGTTGTGTTGATCTGTAGATTAACACTGTTATACCCACATGGTCCCTATCAAGGGCACAGCTATTAACCACAGACTGTACAGTACCTGAGAGACCTTACTGTCTAGTGGTTAGAGTGTAGAGGCGGCAGGTAACCTAGTGGTTAGAGTGGAGGGGCGGCAGGTAGCCTAGTGGTTAGAGTGTAGAGGAGGCAGGTAGCCTAGTGGTTAGAGTGTAGAGGCGGCAGGTAGTCTAGTGGTTAGAGTGTAGGGACGGCAGGTAGCCTAGTGGTTAGAGTGTATAGGAGGCAGGTAGCCTAGTGGTTAGAGTGTAGAGGCGGCAGGTAGCTTAGTGGTTAGAGTGTAGAGGAGGCAGGTAGTCTAGTGGTTAGAGTGTAGAGGAGGCAGGTAGTCTAGTGGTTAGAGTGTAGAGGCGGAAGGTAGCCTAGAAGCACCCCCTGATTCTAACCTTGTCTCTGTAGATGTAAAGCACCGCCTGATTCTAACCTTGTCTCTGTAGACGTAAAGCACCCCCTGATTCTAACCTTGTCTCTGTAGACGTAAAGCACCCCCTGATTCTAACCTTGTCTCTGTAGATGTAAAGCACCGCCTGATTCTAACCTTGTCTCTGTAGATGTAAAGCACCGACGGATCCCCCTGATTCTAACCTTGTCTCTGTAGACGTAAAGCACCCCCTGATTCTAACCTTGTCTCTGTAGACGTTAAACACCGACAGATCCCCCTGATTCTAACCTTGTCTCTGTAGATGTAAAGCACCGCCTGATTCTAACCTTGTCTCTGTAGATGTAAAGCACCGACGGATCCCCCTGATTCTAACCTTGTCTCTGTAGACGTAAAGCACCCCCTGATTCTAACCTTGTCTCTGTAGACGTTAAACACCGACAGATCCCCCTGATTCTAACCTTGTCTCTGTAGATGTAAAGCACCCCCTGATTCTAACCTTGTCTCTGTAGATGTAAAGCACCGCCTGATTCTAACCTTGTCTCTGTAGACGTAAAGCACCGCCTGATCCCCCTGATTCTAACCTTGTCTCTGTAGACGTAAAGCACCGCCTCATTCTAACCTTGTCTCTGTAGATGTAAAGCACCCCCTGATTCTAACCCTGTCTCTGTAGACGTAAAGCACCCCCTGATTCTAACCTTGTCTCTGTAGACGTTAAACACCGACAGATCCCCCTGATTCTAACCTTGTCTCTGTAGATGTAAAGCACCCCCTGATTCTAACCTTGTCTCTGTAGACGTAAAGCACCGCCTGATTCTAACCTTGTCTCTGTAGACTTAAAGCACCCCCTGATTCTAACCTTGTCTCTGTAGACGTAAAGCACCGCCTGATTCTAACCTTGTCTCTGTAGATGTAAAGCACCCCCTGATTATAACCTTGTCTCTGTAGACGTTAAACACCGACAGATCCCCCTGATTCTAACCTTGTCTCTGTAGATGTAAAACACCCCCTGATTCTAACCTTGTCTCTGTTGACGTAAAGCACCCCCTGATTCTAACCTTGTCTCTGTAGACGTAAAGCACCGCCTGATTCTAACCTTGTCTCTGTTGACGTAAAGCACCCCCTGATTCTAACCTTGTCTCTGTAGACGTAAAGCACCGCCTGATTCTAACCTTGTCTCTGTAGATGTAAAGCACCCCCTGATTCTAACCTTGTCTCTGTAGATGTAAAGCACCCCCTGATTCTAACCTTGTCTCTGTAGATGTAAAACACCCCCTGATTCTAACCTTGTCTCTGTAGATGTAAAGCACCCCCTGATTCTAACCTTGTCTCTGTAGACGTAAAGCACCCCCTGATTCTAACCTTGTCTCTGTAGACGTAAAGCACCCCCTGATTCTAACCTTGTCTCTGTAGACGTAAAGCACCGACAGATCCCCCTCATTCTAACCTTATCTCTGTAGATGTACAGCACCCCCTGATTCTAACCTTGTCTCTGTAGACGTAAAGCACCGACAGATCCCCCTGATTCTAACCTTGTCTCTGTAGATGTACAGCACCCCCTGATTCTAACCTTGTCTCTGTAGATGTAAAGCACCCCCTGATTCTAACCTTGTCTCTGTAGACGTAAAGCACCGACAGATCCCCCTGATTCTAACCTTATCCCTGTAGATGTAAAGCACCCCCTGATTCTAACCTTGTCTCTGTAGACGTAAAGCACCCCCTGATTCTAACCTTGTCTCTGTAGACGTAAAGGACCCCCTGATTCTAACCTTGTCTCTGTAGACGTAAAGCACCGCCTGATTCTAACCTTGTCTCTGTAGATGTAAAGCACCGCCTGATTCTAACCTTGTCTCTGTAGACGTAAAGCACCCCCTGATTCTAACCTTGTCTCTGTAGACGTAAAGCACCCCCTGATTCTAACCTTGTCTCTGTAGACGTAAAGCACCCCCTGATTCTAACCTTGTCTCTGTAGACGTAAAGCACCCCCTGATTCTAACCTTGTCTCTGTTGACGTAAAGCACCCCCTGATTCTAACCTTGTCTCTGTAGACGTAAAGCACCCCCTGATTCTAACCTTGTCTCTGTAGATGTAAAGCAACGCCTGATTCTAACCTTGTCTCTGTAGATGTAAAGCACCGACGGATCCCCCTGATTCTAACCTTGTCTCTGTAGACGTAAAGCACCCCCTGATTCTAACTTTGTCTCTGTAGATGTTAAACACCGACAGATCCCCCTGATTCTAACCTTGTCTCTGTAGATGTAAAGCACCCCCTGATTCTAACCTTGTTTCTGTAGATGTAAAGCACCGCCTGATTCTAACCTTGTCTCTGTAGACGTAAAGCACCGCCTGATCCCCCTGATTCTAACCTTGTCTCTGTAGACGTAAAGCACCCCCTGATTCTAACCTTGTCTCTGTAGATGTAAAGCACCCCCTGATTCTAACCTTGTCTCTGTAGACGTAAAGCACCCCCTGATTCTAACCTTGTCTCTGTAGACGTTAAACACCGACAGATCCCCCTGATTCTAACCTTGTCTCTGTAGATGTAAAGCACCCCCTGATTCTAACCTTGTCTCTGTAGACGTAAAGCACCGCCTGATTCTAACCTTGTCTCTGTAGATGTAAAGCACCCCCTGATTCTAACCTTGTCTCTGTAGACGCAAAGCACCCCCTGATTCTAACCTTGTCTCTGTAGACGTAACGCACCGCCTAATTCTAACCTTGTCTCTGTAGATGTAAAGCACCCCCTGATTCTAACCTTGTCTCTGTAGATGTAAAGCACCCCCTGATTCTAACCTTGTCTCCGTTGACGTAAAGCACCCCCTGATTCTAACCTTGTCTCTGTAGACGTAAAGCACCGACGGATCCCCCTGATTCTAACCTTGTCTCTGTAGATGTACAGCACCCCCTGATTCTAACCTTGTCTCTGTAGATGTAAAGCACCCCCTGATTCTAACCTTGTCTCTGTAGACGTAAAGCACCGACAGATCCCCCTGATTCTAACCTTATCTCTGTAGATGTAAAGCACCCCCTGATTCTAACCTTGTCTCTGTAGACGTAAAGCACCCCCTGATTCTAACCTTGTCTCTGTAGACGTAAAGCACCCCCTGATTCTAACCTTGTCTCTGTAGACGTAAAGCACCCCCTGATTCTAAACTTGTCTCTGTAGACGTAAAGCACCGACGGATCCCCCTGCTGTTCTTTGCCAACAAGATGGACGTGAGAGACGCCCTGTCTTCAGTCAAGGTCTCCCAGCTCCTCTGTCTGGAGAACATCAAGGACAAGCCCTGGCACATCTGGTACATTACTGCACCTGTACACAGCCCACCTGTACATAGCCCACCTGTACATAGCCCACCTGTACATAGCCCACCTGTACATAGCCCACCTGTACATAGCCCACCTGTACATAGCCCACCTGTACATAGCCCACCTATAATGTAGCCCAAACAACTACCTCTTTCCCTACTGTATTTAATTTATTTATTTTGCTCCTTTGCACCCCATTATTTTTATTTCTACTTTGCACATTCTTCCACTGCAAATCTACCATTCCAGTGTTTTACTTGCTATATTGTATTTACTTTGCCACCATGGCCTTTTTTTTGCCTTTACCTCCCTTCTCACCTCATTTGCTCACATTGTATATAGACTTGTTTATACTGTATTATTGACTGTATGCTTGTTTTACTCCATGTGTAACTCTGTGTTGTTGTTGTGTGTCGAACTGCTTTGCTTTATCTTGGTCAGGGTCGCAATTGTAAATGAGAACTTGTTCTCAACTTGCCTACCTGGTTAAATAAATAATAAATAAAGGTGAAATATATATAAGAAATAAAGGTGAAATATATATGAATAAATAAAGGTGAAATATATATAAATAAATAAAGGTGAAATATATATAAATAAATAAAGGAGAAATATATATAAATAAATAAAGGAGAAATATATATAAATAAATAAAGGTGAAATATATATAAATAAATAAAGGAGAAATATATATAAATAAATAAAGGAGAAATATATATAAATAAATAAAGGTGAAATATATATGAATAAATAAAGGTGAAATATATATGAATAAATAAAGGAGAAATATATATAAATAAATAAAGGAGAAATATATATAAGAAATAAAGGTGAAATATATATGAATAAATAAAGGTGAAATATATATAAATAAATAAAGGAGAAATATATATAAATAAATAAAGGTGAAATATATATAAATAAATAAAGGAGAAATATATATAAATAAATAAAGGTGAAATATATATAAATAAATAAAGGTGAAATATATATAAATAAATAAAGGTGAAATATATATAAATAAATAAAGGTGAAATATATATAAATAAATAAAGGAGAAATATATATAAATAAATAAAGGAGAAATATATATAATAAATAAAGGTGAAATATATATAATAAATAAAGGTGAAATATATATAAATAAATAAAGGAGAAATATATATATATTTAAAGATAGATGAGTTCTAAAACCCCCAGAATCCTTGTTGGCACATTTGACGTTTGTAGACCAGCACCACTACGGTTCAGTCCGTTACAGTGCATTAGATTTCATCTGTTTTTTAGGTCCAACCTCCAGAACAGGCCTTTTATAGAACCCCTTAATGAACCTCTAGTCCACGTCAGTCCGTTACAGAGCATTAGATTTCATCGGGTCTGTTTTTTAAGTCCAACCTCCAGAACAGGCCTTTTATATGACAAAACGTTGCCTTTTCTAATCGTTGTTGAAGCGTTTGGTTTTCACTGACCTGCTCTCTTCTGTGTCTGTTTCAGTGCCAGCGATGCTGTGAAAGGAGAAGGTTTACCTGAAGGCGTTGATTGGCTGCAAGGTACGGCAGACTCTCTCTCTCTCTCTCTCGTGGTTTCAGCACCACTAAATGTGTTTGCTTTGATTTTTCTCCATATTTATGTGATATGTAGAAACTAATAGCTTCATTTAAATTTACATTTTTATTATTTCCATTTGACTTCCGTCTGTAGATGAAATGTCACTGTGAGTATTTGACGTCATTAGTGTTTAGTGTAGTAGACTGGCAGTAGAACCCCATAATGGACCTCAAGTCCACGTCATTAGTGTAGTAGACTGGCAGTAGAACCCCATAATGGACCTCTAGTCCACGTCATTAGTGTTTAGTGTAGTAGACTGGCAGTAGAAGCCCATAATGGACCTCTAGTCCACGTCATTAGTGTTTAGTGTAGTAGACTGGCAGTAGAACCCCATAATGAACCTCTGGCCACGTCATTAGTGTTTAGTGTAGTAGACTGGCAGTAGAACCCCATAATGAACCTCTAGTCCACATCATTAGTGTTTAGTGTAGTAGACTGGCAGTAGAACCCCATAATGAACCTCTAGTCCACGTCATTAGTGTTTAGTGTAGTAGACTGGCAGTAGAAGCCCATAATGGACCTCTAGTCCACGTCATTAGTGTTTAGTGTAGTAGACTGGCAGTAGAACCCCATAATGAACCTCTGGCCACGTCATTAGTGTTTAGTGTAGTAGACTGGCAGTAGAACCCCATAATGAACCTCTAGTCCACGTCATTAGTGTAGTAGACTGGCAGTAGAACCCCATAATGAACCTCTAGTCCACGTCATTAGTGTTTAGTGTAGTAGACTGGCAGTAGAACCCCATAATGAACCTCTAGTCCACGTCATTAGTGTTTAGTGTAGTAGACTGGCAGTAGAACCCCATAATGAACCTCTAGTCCACGTCATTAGTGTTTAGTGTAGTAGACTGGCAGTAGAACCCCATAATGAACCTCTAGTCCACGTCATTAGTGTTTAGTGTAGTAGACTGGCAGTAGAACCCCTTAAGGGACCTCTAGTCCACGTCATTAGTGTTTAGTGCAGTAGACTGGCAGTAGAACCCCATAATGAACCTCTAGTCCACGTCATTAGTGTAGTAGACTGGCAGTAGAACCCCATAATGAACCTCTAGTCCACGTCATTAGTGTTTAGTGTAGTAGACTGGCAGTAGAACCCCATAATGAACCTCTAGTCCACGTCATTAGTGTTTAGTGTAGTAGACTGGCAGTAGAACCCCATAATGAACCTCTAGTCCACGTCATTAGTGTTTAGTGTAGTAGACTAGCAGTAGAACCCCATAATGAACCTCTAGTCCACGTCATTAGTGTAGTAGACTGGCAGTAGAACCCCATAATGAACCTCTAGTCCACGTCATTAGTGTTTAGTGTAGTAGACTGGCAGTAGAACCCCATAATGAACCTCTAGTCCACGTCATTAGTGTTTAGTGTAGTAGACTGGCAGTAGAACCCCATAATGAACCTCTAGTCCACGTCATTAGTGTTTAGTGTAGGAGACTGGCAGTAGAACCCCATAATGAACACCATTCCAGTTGGCTGCCTTGGTCACCTTCCTCCCTTTGTCACATGTCTCTAGATCCCTATAAACCTTCCACTGTTCATAGCTCCTCTTATGACCTCTTATAACCCTCCCCTTCTTAGAGAACAATTTGAGATCTGATTTTTCCTCTGATGTTGTTGTTGTTTCAATCCAGATCAAATCAGAACGATGAGAACGTGAGAGGTTGAGAGAACGACGACGCGCCGGGAGGGGGGGGGGGGGGGTGCCATCGTCTGGGTGGCGTCATGGCAACACTGGAGTCCCTCGGGTGTTGACCCCCCAATGGTGTAAATTCTCAACATGACTACTACCACCACCCAACCATACACACACACACATGCCTCAGAAGAGTTGGAGCCAGCTATGACCTTCCGACCTTTAAAGATCAACCAGTCTGGATGGAGGACTAGCCTTTCCAACGGCCCCTGGAAATAGGAAGTCTTTTCTTCAGATAATTCACACATCTTCCCACCAGTTTCTCTTTTCACCCTCATTTCAAATGACCCACTCCCAATAAACCAGTTTTAAATGGAGTATTGTTTTGTTTTGGACTGATATATTACAGTAATGTTTTGGACTGATATTCTACAGTAATGTTTTGGACTGATATTCTACAGTAATGTTTTGGACTGATATTCTACAGTAATGTTTTGGACTGATATATTACAGTAATGTTTTGACTGATATTCTACAGTAATGTTTTGGACTGATATATTACAGTAATGTTTTGACTGATATTCTACAGTAATGTTTTGGACTGATATATTACAGTAATGTTTTGACTGATATTCTACAGTAATGTTTTGAACTGATATTCTACAGTAATGTTTTGGACTGATATATTACAGTAATGTTTTGGACTGATATTCTACAGTAATGTTTTGGACCGATATTCTACAGTAATGTTTTGGACTGATATTCTACAGTAATGTTTTGGACTGATATATTACAGTAATGTTTTGGACTGATATATTACAGTAATGTTTTGGACTGATATTCTACAGTAATGTTTTGGACTGATATTCTACAGTAATGTTTTGGACTGATATTCTACAGTAATGTTTTGGACTGATATTCTACAGTAATGTTTTGGACTGATAAATTACAGTAATGTTTTGGACTGATATTCTACAGTAATGTTTTGGACTGATATTCTACAGTAATGTTTTGGACTTAAATTCTACAGTAATGTTTTGGACTGATATTCTACAGTAATGTTTTGGACTGATATATTACAGTAATGTTTTGGACTGATATTCTACAGTAATGTTATGGACTGATATTCTACAGTAATGTTTTGGACTGATATTCTACAGTAATGTTTTGACTGATATTCTACAGTAATGTTATGGACTGATATATTACAGTAATGTTTTGGACTGATATTCTACAGTAATGTTTTGGACTGA
>NC_048582.1:77500-102500 GCF_013265735.2 Oncorhynchus mykiss | reverse complement strand
TGTAGAGTAGGGAGGTAGATGGGGTTAGGGTATTGTAGAGTAGGGGGGGTTAGGGTGTTGTTGAGTAGGGGGGTAGAGGGGGTTAGGGTATTGTAGAGTAGGGGGTAGAGGGGGTTTGGGTATTGTAGAGTAGAGTAGAGGGGTAGAGGGGGTTAGGGTATTGTAGAGTAGGAGGGTAGAGGGGGTTAGGGTATTGTAGAGTACGGGGTAGAGGGGGTTATGGTATTGTAGAGTAGGGGGTAGAGGGGGTTAGGGTATTGTAGAGTAGAGGGGGTATTGGGGGTTAGGGTAATGTAGAGTAAGGAGGTAGACAGGGTTAGGGTATTGTAGAGTAGGGGTAGAGGGGGTTGGGGTGTTGTATAGTAGAGGGGGTTGGGGTGTTGTAGAGTAGGGGGGTAGAGGGGGTTAGGGTATTGTAGAGTAGGGGGTAGAGGGGGTTTGGGTATTGTAGAGTAGGGGGGAAGAGGGGGTTAGGGTATTGTAGAGTAGGAGGGTAGAGGGGGTTAGGGTATTGTAGAGTAGGGGGTCGAGGGGGTTAGGGTATTGTAGAGTAGGGGGTAGAGGGGGTTAGGGTATTGTAGAGTAAGGGGGTTAGGGTATTGTAGAGTAGGGGGTAGAGGGGGTTAGGGTATTGTAGAGTATAGGGGGAAGAGGGGGTTAGGGTATTGTAGAGTATGGGGGGAAGAGGGGGTTAGGGTATTGTAGAGTAGGGGGGTAGAGGGGGTTAGGGTATTGTAGAGTAGGGAGGTAGAGGGGGTTAGGGTATTGTAGAGTAGAGGGGGTTAGGGTAATGTAGAGTAGGGGTAATGTAGAGTAGGGAGGTAGAGGGGGTTAGGTATTATAGAGTAGGGGGTAGAGGGGGTTAGGTTATTGTAGAGTGGGGGTTAGAGGGGGTTAGGGTATTGTAGAGTATAGGGGGAAGAGGGGGTTAGGGTATTGTAGAGTATGGGGGGAAGAGGGGGTTAGGGTATTGTAGAGTAGGGGGGTAGAGGGGGTTAGGGTATTGTAGAGTAGGGAGGTAGAGGGGGTTAGGGTATTGTAGAGTAGAGGGGGTTAGGGTAATGTAGAGTAGGGGTAATGTAGAGTAGGGAGGTAGAGGGGGTTAGGTATTATAGAGTAGGGGGTAGAGGGGGTTAGGGTATTGTAGAGTGGGGGTTAGAGGGGGTTAGGGTATTGTAGAGTATAGGGGGAAGAGGGGGTTAGGGTATTGTAGAGTATGGGGGGAAGAGGGGGTTAGGGTATTGTAGAGTAGGGGGGTAGAGGGGGTTAGGGTATTGTAGAGTAGGGAGGTAGAGGGGGTTAGGGTATTGTAGAGTAGAGGGGGTTAGGGTAATGTAGAGTAGGGGTAATGTAGAGTAGGGAGGTAGAGGGGGTTAGGTATTATAGAGTAGGGGGTAGAGGGGGTTAGGGTATTGTAGAGTAGAGGGGGTTAGGATAATGTAGAGTAGGGGTAATGTAGAGTAGGGAGGTAGAGGGGGTTAGGTATTATAGAGTATGGGGTAGAGGGGGTTAGGGTGTTATAGAGTGGGGGGTAGATAATCTCTTCTCCAGAGTGATGTCTTTAAGATGGACCAGGCTGGAGGGGACAATGTGCTGATGAATCATCTTCTATTGAAGAGTAGAGGGGGTTAGGGTATTATAGAGTGGGGGGTAGATAATCTCTTCTCCAGAGTGATGTCTTTAAGATGGACCAGGCTGGAGGGGACAATGTGCTGATGAATCATCTTCTATTGAAGAGTAGAGGGGGTTAGGGTATTATAGAGTAGGGGGTAGAGGGGGTTAGGGTATTATAGAGTGGGGGGTAGATAATCTCTTCTCCAGAGTGATGTCTTTAAGATGGACCAGGCTGGAGGGGACAATGTGCTGATGAATCATCTTCTGTTGAAGAGATAAATAATTAATAATATATACATGGTCAGAGCATCACACACAAAGCAAACATTATCTTAGACTTCCAATGAGAATGACAGATCTAGAATTCACATTTCCTTGTGAATTTGGCCCGATTCTTCCAAAAAGTTACATATTGCAGCTTTAATATTTAACAACAATAAATATGTATATTTATTTATTGTACTTCGGGACGTACTTGGCCTCTATAACCACTAATCCTCACTACCTCCCTCCCAAGGAGTGGACTAAGGAGTGAATTTAGCTGTACTGTATACTGACCCCTATACTAAGGACCCTAGAGAATCCCCCTATTCTGAGGACCCTAGAGAATCTTCCCTATACTGAGGACCCTAGAGAATCCCCCTATACTGAGGACCCTAGAGGACCCTAGAGAATCCCCCCTATTCTGAGGACCCTAGAGAATCCCCCCTATACTGAGGACCCTAGAGGACCCTAGAGAATCTCCCCTATAATGAGGACCCTAGAGTATCCCCCCTATTCTGAGGACCCTAGAGAATCCCCCCTATACTGAGGACCCTAGAGGACCCTAGAGAATCCCCCTATACTGAGGACCCTAGAGAATCGCCCTATACTGAGGACCCTAGAGGACCCCAGAGAATCGCCCTATACTGAGGACCCTAGAGGACCCTAGAGAATCCCCCTATACTGAGGACCCTAGAGAATCCCCCCTATTCTGAGGACCCTAGAGAATCCCCCCTATACTGAGGACCCTAGAGGACCCTAGAGAATCCCCCTATACTGAGGACCCTAGAGGACCCTAGAGAATCGCCCTATACTGAGGACCCTAGAGGACCCTAGAGAATCGCCCTATACTGAGGACCCTAGAGGACCCTAGAGAATCCCCCTATACTGAGGACCCTAGAGAATCCCCCCTATTCTGAGGACCCTAGAGAATCCCCCTATACTGAGGACCCTAGAGGACCCTAGAGAATCGCCCTATACTGAGGACCCTAGAGGACCCTAGAGAATCCCCCTATACTGAGGACCCTAGAGAATCCCCCCTATTCTGAGGACCCTAGAGAATCCCCCCAATACTGAGGACCCTAGAGGACCCTAGAGAATCCCCCTATACTGAGGACCCTAGAGGACCCTAGAGAATCGCCCTATACTGAGGACCCTAGAGGACCCTAGAGAATCCACCTATACTGAGGACCCTAGAGAATCCCCCTATGCTGAGGACCCTAGAGGACCCTAGAGAATCCCCCTAAACTGAGGACCCTAGAGAATCCCCCCTATACTGAGGACCCTAGAGATTCCCCCTATACTGAGGACCCTAGAGAATCCACCTATGCTGAGGACCCTAGAGAATCCCCCTATTCTGAGGACCCTAGAGAATCCCCCTATTCTGAGGACCCTAGAGAATCCCCCTATACTGAGGACCCTAGAGAATCCCCCCTATACTGAGGACCCGAGAGAATCCCCCTATTCTGAGGACCCTAGAGAATCCCCCTATACTGAGGACCCTAGAGGACCCTAGAGAATCCCCCTATACTGAGGACCCTAGAGGACCCTAGAGAATCCCCCTATACTGAGGACCCTAGAGAATCCCCCTATGCTGAGAACCCTAGAGGACCCTAGAGAATCCCCCTATACTGAGGACCCTAGAGGACCCTAGAGAATCCCCCTATACTGAGGACCCTAGAGAATCCCCCTATGCTGAGAACCCTAGAGGACCCTAGAGAATCCCCCTATACTGAGGACCCTAGAGGACCCTAGAGAATCCCCCTATACTGAGGACCCTAGAGGACCCTAGAGAATCCCCCTATACTGAGGACCCTAGAGAATCCCCCTATGCTGAGAACCCTAGAGGACCCTAGAGAATCCCCCTATACTGAGGACCCTAGAGAATCCACCTATGCTGAGGACCCTAGAGAATCCCCCTATGCTGAGGACCCTAGAGGACCCTAGAGAATCACTCCCTCTCATTCCTCTGCTCCGTGTGTGTGTGTGTGTGTGTGTGTGTGTGTGTGTGTGTGTGTGTGTGTGTGTGTGTGTGTGTGTAACACAGCTCTATACTCTGCTCTGAGAGGACAGATAAGGCTCGTTTGGCCGCTCATCTAATTTAGAAAGGCTTTGTTTTTTTATTGATACAAATTGATGGACGTGGGGTGTGTGTACCTGTGTGTGTACCTGTGTGTGTACCTGTGTGTGTGTACCTGTGTGTGTACCTGTGTGTGTGTACCTGTGTGTGTACCTGTGTGTGTGTACCTGTGTGTGTGTACCTGTGTGTGTGTGTGTGTGTGTGTGTACCTGTGTGTGTGTGTGTGTGTACCTGTGTGTGTACCTGTGTGTGTGTACCTGTGTGTGTGTGTGTGTGTGTGTACCTGTGTGTGTACCTGTGTGTGTGTGTGTGTTTACCTGTGTGTGTACCTGTGTGTGTACATGTGTGTGTGTACCTGTGTGTGTACCTCTGTGTGTACCTGTGTGTGTACCTGTGTGTGTGTACCTGTGTGTGTACCTGTGTGTGTACCTGTGTGTGTGTACCTGTGTGTGTACCTGTGTGTGTGTACCTGTGTGTGTGTACCTGTGTGTGTACCTGTGTGTGTGTACCTGTGTGTGTGTACCTGTGTGTGTACCTGTGTGTGTACCTGTGTGTGTACCTGTGTGTGTTTACCTGTGTGTGTACCTGTGTGTGTGTACCTGTGTGTGTACCTGTGTGTGTTTACCTGTGTGTGTGTACCTGTGTGTGTACCTGTGTGTGTGTACCTGTGTGTGTGTACCTGTGTGTGTACCTGTGTGTGTGTACCTGTGTGTGTTTACCTGTGTGTGTACCTGTGTGTGTACCTGTGTGTGTACCTGTGTGTGTGTACCTGTGTGTGTGTACCTGTGTGTGTACCTGTGTGTGTACCTGTGTGTGTACCTGTGTGTGTACCTGTGTGTGTGTACCTGTGTGTGTACCTGTGTGTGTGTACCTGTGTGTGTGTACCTGTGTGTGTACCTGTGTGTGTGTACCTGTGTGTGTACCTGTGTGTGTGTACCTGTGTGTGTGTTCCTGTGTGTGTGTACCTGTGTGTGTTTTCCTGTGTGTGTGTACCTGTGTGTGTGTACCTGTGTGTGTGTGTGTGTGTATGTGTGTGTGTGTGTGTGTATGTGTGTATGTGTGTGTGTGTGTGTGTGTGTGTATGTGTGTGTGTGTGTGGGGGGGGGGGGGGGAATTGTTCTTTGTTCTTTCTCTCTCCTTTTTCTCTGACTACACCTCCCCCTCCATCTGTCTCTGTTTTCTCCTTTACTCTCCCTCCCTGTCCCAATTTCTCAATTATATGTCTTGCAATTACATAATGAGGGACATCACTTATAGCAGCCTATAAATAGTCTCAGGGGCATTGCCTCCCTCCCTTTCTCTCTCTGCCTTTCTCTCTCTCTCCCTGCATTTCTCTCTCTCCCTGCCTTTCTCTCTCTCTCCCTGCATTTCTCTCTCTCCCTGCCTTTCTCTCTTCCTGCCTCTTTCTCCCTCCCTGTCTCTCCCTCCCTCCCTCCCTGCCTCTCTCTCCCTCCCTGCCTCTCTCTCCCTCCCTGTCTCTCTCTCCCTCCCTGTCTCTCTCTCTCCCTCCCTTTCTCACTCTCCCTCCCTCCCTGTCTCTCCCTCCCTGTCTCTCTCTCCCTCCCTGCCTCTCTCTCCCTCCATGTCTCTCTCTCCCTCCCTGTCTCTCTCTCCCTCCCTACCTCTCTCTCCCTCCCTGCCTCTCTCTCCCTCCCTGCCTCTCTCTCCCTCCCTGCCTCTCTCTTCATTCCTGCCTCTCCGACCCTGCCTCCATCTCTTCCGCACTGCCTCCATCTCTTCCGCCCTGCCTCTCTCTCTCTTCCTGCCACTCTCTCTCCCTCCCTGCCTCTCTCCCCCCTCCCTCCCTAACTCTTTCCCTCATCTTGTTCACTGACTGTATTGTTCACTTTATCATCTTGTTCACTTTCTCACATTGTTCACTGACTGTATTGTTCACTTTATCATCTTGTTCACTTTATCATCTTGTTCACTTTATCATATTGTTCACTTTATCATATTGTTCACTTTATCATCTTGTTCACTGACTGTATTGTTCACTTTATCATCTTGTTCACTTTATCATCTTGTTCACTTTATCATATTGTTCACTTTATCATCTTGTTCACTGACTGTATTGTTCACTTTATCATCTTGTTCACTTTATCATCTTGTTCACTTTATCATATTGTTCACTTTATCATCTTGTTCACTGACTATATTGTTCACTTTATCATCTTGTATCTTTCACAGTCTTGGAATTGAATAGTTCCAGTGAATATCAGGGCTCTGCTCTGGGGTAGATCAGACTTGTTGTGACAGTTTTCAGCCTTGACGGGGTCCTGGGATGGAACCAGGGGGGTCACAGAGGTGGTATGGGAGGGGGGCATCCATGCAGTGTCATGTCAAGTCCCCGTCTCAGACTCGACAGCCAACCCCCCTCCTCTCCTATACCCTGCCCTTCCCCAAACACCCCCTGTCAGAAAGAGTCCTGCAATGGGACTCGCAGGGGAGGGGTTTGAAGAAAAGAAAACACAACTGGTAATATATGTGACAGTCCTGCTCTGTTCGTTACACTACTGTTTTATCCCATCAAAACATCTCTGTCTCAACACAATAACCAAGGGAAGGAGATGGGGAAAGGACGCCATATCAGACTATTGAGACATGTCCCTGAGTCTTCTACCCAGAGATATGAGATGTCTCTGCAACATTAGGAGGTTAGGAAAGGAAGCCATATTAGACATGTCCCTGAATCTTCTACCCAGAGATATGAGATGTCTCTGCTACATTAGGAGATGAGGAAAGGAAGCCATATCAGACTATTGAGACATGTCCCTGAGTCTTCTACCCAGAGATGTGAGATGTCTCTGCTCCATTAAAAGATGCCAATCTTCATCAGAGTCAGTCTCATCTCCTCGTCCCGTATGTCCGTCTGTGTCATGTAGGGGAACTACGATAAAGTGCTCTGATGGGATGCAGGAGTCCGGCTCCCAGACTGCCCCATTATCTCCTCAGGTTTAAAACAGGAAACTGATCAGATCACAGCTGATTACAAGCCATCTCCTGCTACAGGAGGGGAGGAGGGATACCTAGTCCATATCTACAGGTCCTTCATTTAAAACTATCTGTCTCTCTCTGTCTGTCTCTCTATCCGTCTCTCTCGCTGTCTCTTTCTGTCTCTCTCTCTCTCTCTCTCTCTCCTGTCTGTCTGTCTGTCTCTCTATCCATCTCTCTCGCTGTCTCTATCTGTCTCTGTCTCTCTGTCTGTCTCTATCTGTCTCTCTCGCTGTCTCTTTCTGTCTCTCTCTGTCTGTCTCTCTCTGTCTGTCTATCTCTCTATCTGTCTCTGTCTGTCTCTATCTGTCTCTCTCGCTGTCTCTATCTGTCTCTGTCTCTCTGTCTGTCTCTATCTGTCTCTCTCGCTGTCTCTTTCTGTCTCTCTCTGTCTCTCTCTCTGTCTGTCTATCTCTCTATCTGTCTCTGTCTGTCTCTATCTGTCTCTCTCGCTGTCTCTTTCTGTCTCTCTCTGTCTATCTGTCTCTCGCTGTCTCTCTCTCTTTCTGTCTCTATCTCTCAAAGTCCTAGAAACAACCTTGTCAGACCCTGGAGTCCTGAGAGGAAAGTAGATTCCTCTTCAACAGATGAAAGACACTATCACACATGGGATTGTTCCTACCTGGTCATGGTTTGGCACGTTGCCATGGTACCTCAATGTATCCCTGAGACACACCGTTTGGATAAGGTGATCTATGTTGGTGGGGTGGAGGATGGAGAGGGGGGGGGGGGGGGGGGGGGGGGGTAGTAGAAACTAAACCTGTTAACTAGTCCTATGGATCACAGTTAGAGAACAGCTCTGTAGTAGTAGAAACTAAACCTGTTAACTAGTCCTATAGATCACAGTTAGAGAACAGCTCTGTAGTATAAACTAAACCTGTTAACTAGTCCTATAGCTCACAGTTAAACCTGTTGACTAGTCATATAGATCACAGTTAGAGAACAGCTCTGTAGTAGTAGAAACTAAACCTGTTAACTAGTCCTATAGATCACAGTTAGAGAACAGCTCTGTAGTAGTAGAAACTAAACCTGTTAACTAGTCCTATAGATCACAGTTACAGAACAGCTCTGTAGTATAAACTAAACCTGTTAACTAGTCCTATGGATCACAGTTAGAGAACAGCTCTGTAGTAGTAGAAACTAAACCTGTTAACTAGTCCTATAGATCACAGTTAGAGAACAGCTCTGTAGTATAAACTAAACCTGTTAACTAGTCCTATAGATCACAGTTAGAGAACAGCTCTGTAGTAGTAGAAACTCAACCTGTTAACTAGTCCTATAGATCACAGTTAGAGAACAGCTCTGTAGTAGTAGATACTAAACCTGTTAACTAGTCCTATAGATCACAGTTAGAGAACAGCTCTGTAGTATAAACTAAACCTGTTAACTAGTCCTATAGATCACAGTTAGAGAACAGCTCTGTAGTAGTAGATACTAAACCGGTTAACTAGTCCTATAGATCACAGTTAGAGAACAGCTCTGTAGTATAAACTAAACCTGTTAACTAGTCCTATAGATCACAGTTAGAGAACAGCTCTGTAGTAGTAGATACTAAACCTGTTAACTAGTCCTATAGATCACAGTTAGAGAACAGCTCTGTAGTATAAACTAAACCTGTTAACTAGTCCTATAGATCACAGTTAGAGAACAGCTCTGTAGTAGTAGAAACTCAACCTGTTAACTAGTCATTCTATTCCACATCCTTGTGAGTTGAATATAGTCTGGAAAAGCACATGGAAGAGATGGCTACTGTAAGTGGGTGGGGTTATAAGAAAGTGGGTGGGGTTATAAGAGGTGGCTACTACGACGCTAAGACCGTTAAAGTGGGTGGGGTTATAAGAGGTGGCTACTACGACGCTTCATTAAACCTCGTCTGAAAGACATCAGCAACACGTCACAAGGACCTTTTAAATACGTCCAAGACATCAACGACACGTCACAAGGACCTTTTAAATACGTCCAAGACATCAACGACACGTCACAACGACCTTTTAAATACGTCCAAGACATCAACGACACGTCACAAGGACCTTTTAAATACGTCCAAGACATCAGCGACACGTCACAAGGACCTTTTAAATACGTCCAAGACATCAACGACACGTCACAAGGACCTTTTAAATACGTCCAAGACATCAACGACACGTCACAAGGACCTTTTAAATACGTCCAAGACATCAACGACACGTCACAAGGACCTTTTAAATACGTCCAAGACATCAACGACACGTCACAAAGACCTTTTAAATACGTCCAAGACATCAACGACACGTCACAAGGACCTTTTAAATACGTCCAAGACATCAGCGACACGTCACAACGACCTTTTAGATACGTCCAAGTTTAAAATATCCATGAATTAATCTGTATTTTGGTATCGTCCAAATTCTATTTTTCCTCCAACATCAAGGAAGGAGAGCCAAGCCGGACATCATGAACCCCTCTCCTTCCTCCTTCCCCCTTACTCATTCCCCCTTCCTCCCTTCCCCCCTTCCCCCTTCCTCCTTCCCCCTTCCCCCTTCTCCCCATTCCCACTACTAGAGAATAAGTGGATTGACTTTTGGCAGAGTTTTTCTCTGTCATAATGGTTAATTATGGTGAGTGCACTCTGCTGTTCCTTTGTGAATGAGACTCTCTGGCTGGCGTGTCTTTATGGGACTGGGTCCCGGAGCCCAAGGACACAGCGGAGGACACAGTGGGGGGGAGAAGGAAGGGTGGCTGGGACAAGAGAGTGTTTGTGGGGCCTTTGCGTCATCCCCTCAGGGGCGACGGCTCTAACAGGCTACATTAACCCCTCCCCCCAACTCCTCTACCCCCCCCCTTCCGTACCAGACGAGTGCAGCACTTAAGGTAATATAACTAACAGGATCTATTTTAAGACCACGGGTCTTTTATCTGATGGAGAAAGACGCAAGCCGAGCGTTGTAATTTTTGTCACGTTTTCGGATCGTGTTCTCTTTCTCTCCGCACACCAGAAGCTAGCTATCAGAGTCGCCCTACCAATCGACACGGCTATCAGAGTTGCATACCAATCGATGCTGGCTATCAGAGTCACCTACCAATCGATGCTGGCTTCCAGAGTCGTCTACCAATCGATGCTGGCTATCAGAGTCGCCTACCAATCGACACTGGCTTCCAGAGTCCCCTACAAATCAACGCTGGCTTCCAGAGTCGCCCTACCAATCAACGCTGGCTATCAGAGTCAACCTACCAATCGACGCTGGCTATCAGAGTCAACCTGCCAATCGACACTGGCTTCCAGAGTCCCCTACAAATCAACGCTGGCTTCCAGAGTCGCCCTACCAATCAACGCTGGCTTCCAGAGTCGCCCTACCAATCAACGCTGGCTATCAGAGTCAACCTACCAATCGACGCTGGCTATCAGAGTCAACCTGCCAATCGACACTGGCTTCCAGAGTCGCCCTACCAATCGACACTGGCTTCCAGAGTCCCCTACAAATCAACGCTGGCTATCAGAGTCAACCTGCCAATCGACACTGGCTTCCAGAGTCGCCCTACCAATCAACGCTGGCTATCAGAGTCAACCTACCAATCGACGCTGGCTATCAGAGTCAACCTGCCAATCGACACTGGCTTCCAGAGTCGCCCTACCAATCGACGCTGGCTATCAGAGTCGCCTACCAATCGACGCTGGCTTCCAGAGTCACCTACCAATCGACACTGGCTTCCAGAGTCCCCTACAAATCAACGCTGGCTTCCAGAGTCCCCTACCAATCGACGCTGGCTATCAGAGTCAACCTGCCAATCGACACTGGCTTCCAGAGTCGCCCTACCAATCGACGCTGGCTATCAGAGTCGCCTACCAATCGACGCTGGCTTCCAGAGTCACCTACCAATCGACACTGGCTTCCAGAGTCACCTACCAATCAACGCTGGCTTCCAGAGTCGCCCTACCAATCGACGCTGGCTATCAGAGTCGCCTACCAATCGACGCTGGCTATCAGAGTCGCCTACCAATCGACGCTGGCTTTCAGAGTCGCCTACCAATCGACACTGGCTTCCAGAGTCGCCCTACCAATCGACGCTGGCTTTCAGAGTCGCCTACCAATCGACACTGGCTTCCAGAGTCGCCCTACCAATCAACGCTGGCTTCCAGAGTCACCTACCAATCAACGCTGGCTATCAGAGTCACCTACCAATCAACGCTGGCTATCAGAGTCGCCCTACCAATCAACGCTGGCTATCAGAGTCGCCCTACCAATCAACGCTGGCTATCAGAGTCGCCCTACCAATCAACGCTGGCTATCAGAGTTGCCTACCAATCGATGCTGGTTTCCAGAGTCGCCCTACCAATCAACGCTGGCTTCCAGAGTCACCTACCAATCAACGCTGGCTATCAGAGTCGCCCTACCAATCAACGCTGGCTTCCAGAGTCGCCCTACCAATCAACGCTGGCTATCAGAGTTGCCTACCAATCGATGCTGGTTTCCAGAGTCCCCTACCAATTGACGCTGGCTTCCAGAGTCCCCTACCAATCGATGCTGGCTTCCAGAGTCCCCTACCAATCGATGCTGGCTATCAGAGTCCCCTACCAATAGAGAGTCTTCTCTCTCTCCTCAGTGACAGGACTAGACTATAGTTAACATGAAGGTAACCATTAGTCTTCTCTCTCTCCTCAGTGACAGGACTAGACTATAGTTAACAGGAAGGTAATCATTAGTATTCTCTCTCTCCTCAGTGACAGGACTAGACTATAGTTAACAGGAAGGTAACCATTAGTCTTCTCTCTCTCCTCAGTGACAGGACTAGACTATAATTAACAGGAAGGTAACCATTAGTCTTCTCTCTCTCCTCAGTGACAGGACTAGACTATAGTTAACAGGAAGGTAACCATTAGTCTTCTCTCTCTCCTCAGTGACAGGACTAGACTATAGTTAACAGGAAGGTAACCATTAGTCTTCTCTCTCTCCTCAGTGACAGGACTAGACTATAGTTAACAGGAAGGTAACCATTAGTCTTCTCTCTCTCCTCAGTGACAGGAATAGACTATAGTTAACAGGAGAGTAACCATTAGTCTTCTCTCTCTCCTCAGTGACAGGAATAGACTATAGTTAACAGGAGAGTAACCATTAGTCTTCTCTCTCTCCTCAGTGACAGGACTAGACTATAGTTAACGGGAAGGTAACCATTAGAGAGTCTTGTCTCTCTCTCTTTCGGCCGCCATTTTAAAACATCTCCCTGAGAGAGAAGAGCAACAGAGAGCTGTGATTGGGAGGCTGGGAGGGTTCATTGTGATGTCAGACGGTCTCTCTCTCTCTCTCTCTCTCCCATTTTAAAACATCTCCCTGAGAGAGAATAGCAACAAAGAGCTGTGGTTGGGAGGCTTGGAGGGTTCATTGTGATGTCAGACGGTCTCTCTCTCTCTCTCCCATTTTAAAACATCTCCCTGAGAGAGAAGAGCAACAGAGAGCTGTGGTTGGGAGGCTGGGTGGGTTCATTGTGATGTCAGACGGTCTCTCTCTCTCTCTCTCTCTCTCTCCCATTTTAAAACATCTCCCTGAGAGAGAAGAGCAACAGAGAGCTGTGGTTGGGAGGCTGGGAGGGTTCATTGTGATGTCAGACGGGGAAAATGACAAACAGCAACAACAGGAACATTTAAAATCCCCCGAAGGCCTGATGATAAACTACTGTATGCAGATACACTAAACTGCACCATGTGTCGCCCTGAAAATCCACATTCCCCATGAGAACATGTTGATATAGGACTGTTTTCTATAACGACAGCGCAACAACTAAAACATTAGACATTAACTTGTTTAAATAATATAATTTATTCAATTTCAGCGTTGTTTCTTTTTAAGACATCAAAAATAAATAAAGATTTAGTAAGATTTAGTAAGATTTAGGTTTAGATTTAAGATTTAGTAAGGGGTCTCTGATATATAACTTCCACCAGCATCGTCTGTCTAAAACGTATTTCTTCACATTATATACAAACACATATTATTATTATATATTATATACAAACACATATTATTATTATATATTATATACAAACACATATTATTATTATTATATACAGATATACATATTATTATTATATATTATATACAGATATACATATTATTATTATATATTATATACAGAAACACATATTATTACTATTATATTATATACAGATATACACGCCACACAAAACACTGTACAATGCTGTTGACAACAATACGTACATACATTTATGTATGTGGAACCCACAGAATAACCCAGTAGGGCCATATAGCAGGAATAGCAGGAGGATGGAGGTGCTGAAAAAGTTCAAGCGTTTTGTTGTTCCCCACCCGACCATGAGACATGTATATCTTCAGCACTGGAAAATATTCATTGTGTGAGTTTGATATAATTTAAAAGCTTACAAACAGGGTTGTCAAAGTATTTTCCTGATTTCCCTTTGTCCATCATCCTGATTTCCCTTTGTCCATCATCCTGATTTCCCTTTGTCCATCATCCGGATTTCCCTTTGTCCATCATCCTGATTTCCCTTTGTCCATCATCCGGATTTCCCTTTGTCCATCATCCTGATTTCCCTTTGTCCATCATCCGGATTTCCCTTTGTCCATCATCCTGATTTCCCTTTGTCCATCATCCTGATTTCCCTTTGTCCATCATCCTGATTTCCCTTTGTCCATCATCCTGATTTCCCTTTGTCCATCATCCTGATTTCCCTTTGTCCATCATCCGGTTTTCCCTTTGTCCATCATCCTGATTTCCCTTTGTCCATCATCCTGATTTCCCTTTGTCCATCATCCTGAACCAGTATACAACAGTACAGTGTATTGAACACAGGAATATGCCATGTCACAAAATATCCACAAATCAGATTTGATGATTGATCAATTTATTGTCCGTCTGCTTATTTGATTAGAGATGTTTATCTTTCTACGATACGTCTCAGAACATTACACTTCCCATTCAGACCACAACTTAATTCATCAGTCAAATTAAAGATTTAAGTGTTGCTGTTTGTAACTAAAATAACAGTAACAAACTATTTTAATCTTTATACTCATAACTATTCCGCTTTCCCGTCATTACATCTGTAAGCTGTCTGTACATTTTTGGCTCAAAACCATTTCTATTGGATCAAAAACTGTTTTTTTTTATTTTTTTAAGTCTCTGTTCATGTCCAATAGGATTACTGCTTTATCACCCACGGTCATTTCATCACAGACTGAGACCAGGGAGAGAGAGTTCAGGTCTGATTACGTACCAACATGGAGGTCCGTTCTCCACTGGTGACACACATTCAGCAGCAACATTAGTCTGGTCTCTTATGTCAAGGACACTGCGCCAATGATGTCCTCTTATCTCCGTGCCATCTATTCTGTCCCATCTTCATAATGTCCTCTTATCTCCGTGCCATCTATTCTGTCCCATCTTCATAATGTCCTCTTATCTCCGTGCCATCTATTCTGTCCCATCTTCATAATGCCATCTATTCTGTCCCATCTTCATAATGTCCTCTTATCTCCGTGCCATCTATTCTGTCCCATCTTCATAATGTCCTCTTATCTCCGTGCCATCTATTCTGTCCCATCTTCATAATGTCCTCTTATCTCCGTGCCATCTATTCTGTCCCATCTTCATAATGTCCTCTTATCTCCGTGCCATCTATTCTGTCCCATCTTCATAATGTCCTCTTATCTCCGTGCCATCTATTCTGTCCCATCTTCATAATGCCATCTATTCTGTCCCATCTTCATAATGTCCTCTTATCTCCGTGCAATCTATTCTGTTACATCTTCATAATGTCCTCTTATCTCCGTGCCATCTATTCTGTTACATCTTCATAATGTCCTCTTATCTCCGTGCCATCTATTCTGTTACATCTTCATAATGTCCTCTTATCTCCGTGCCATCTATTCTGTCCCATCTTCATAATGTCCTCTTATCTCCGTGCCATCTATTCTGTCCCATCTTCATAATGCCATCTATTCTGTCCCATCTTCATAATGTCCTCTTATCTCCGTGCCATCTATTCTGTTACATCTTCATAATGTCCTCTTATCTCCGTGCCATCTATTCTGTTACATCTTCATAATGTCCTCTTATCTCCGTGCCATCTATTCTGTCCCATCTTCATAATGCCATCTATTCTGTCCCATCTTCATAATGTCCTCTTATCTCCGTGCCATCTATTCTGTCCCATCTTCATAATGTCCTCTTATCTCCGTGCCATCTATTCTGTCCCATCTTCATAATGTCCTCTTATTTTAACCTTTATTTAACGAGGCAAGTCAGCTTATTAAGAACAAATTCTTATTTACAATGACGGCCTACCGGGGAACAGTGGGTTTAACTGCCTAGTTCAGGGGGCAGAACGACAGATTTTTTTACCTTATCAGCTCGGGGGATCCGATCTTGCAACCTTTCGTTTACTAGTCCAACGCTCTAAGCACTAGGCTACCCTGCCGCCCCTATAGATGGCATTATCTCTATGCCATCTATTCTGTTCCATCTCCATAACTCACCTGGCCGTGATGGGGATCAAATTAAAGTAGTTAAATAGCAAACTAGTCAAAATGTGTATTTCAGTCGCCGTCATTTCAGTCCTCTCTTTAGTCTCTTTACGTTCTGGGGTTCAAGGTCCGGGGTTTAGTCCAGGGTCTCGTGGTTGGGGCTGTCTTCGGGACTCGAGTCCTCCTCAGCCAGAGTGTCTCTGCGGGTGAACGTAGCCGCCAGTTGAACGCTGAGCCGTGGTTTGACAGGCGCCATCTCAGACAGCACGATGGTGTTACGGTTGACCAACGTGGTCTTGTCCATGTTCTCTATGCTGTGCTGGGCCAACACCGCGTCCAGGAAGTCATACTTGGGCAACAACTTGCCGCTCTCAAACAGATACTTGGCCAGGTAGGAGAAAGCCACGTTGCCCAGGAAGGAGGCCAACATGGAGACGGTCTTAAACGGGAACTTCTGCACCACGATGTGTTCCACCTCTCCGGTCAGATGATGGATCCGGTCCTCTATCTGCCAGCCGGGGTAGTAGATGAAGGGGGGTAGTGAGAGGTAGGGTTCCCCTCCTCCGATCCTCAGGATCAGACCAAAGACGTAAGCAGCAACGGAGCCGTACGTGTTGGTTCCCTTGACGAAGAGAACGGAGATGAGCTGAGGGAAGATGATAACGTAGACCAGGTCGGAGCTCAGGTACCACAGCCCGTACACCGTCCCCGTTAGCAACGCCATCGCCGTGGCCAGGCCGCCGAACACAAAGATGGTGACACGCATCACCCACACGATCTCGGTGTCCGATGCCTGGGGGGAAGGGGGGGTACAACGTTACACACACACAACAACACCGAGAACAGTGGCTCAACTGCTCCTATGATGTTCAGATGTTTTGTGAACAGGATGTAGTAAGTGGTGTTTTTTTTAGTCCCGCCCCCTTCCCAACTCACCGATTGGCGGAAAGCCAGCTGGTAGATGTTCCGAGCGAACATGGAGCTAGCTGATAGGATGGAGGAGTCGGCAGATGACATCACGGCAGCAGAGACCGCCCCCAGGCCGAAGAAGGAGACGAAGGGAGGACAGAGGTACTGGAGGACTATGGGTAATATCATGTCTGCCTGGTCCCTCTCCTTGGGAGGTACAGGTCCATACGCCGTCTGGTTCCAGTCTGAGGAACACAACATATAATTTAGAACCTGGAACCACAGCTGAATCTAAAGGCCTCCCTTTCTCTGGTTCTAGTCTGAGGAACATGAGGAACAGTACACACAACAGTCAAGAACCCAGAACCAAGAACTTAGAATGTAGACAGTGGTCAAACTAAGGAACCTACTGAAGAACTACAACTGTGGAAGAACAGCGGTCAAAGGAACCCACTAAAGAACTACAACTGTGGAAGAAGAGTGGTCAAAGGAACCCAAAAAAGAACTACAACTGTGGAAGAAGAGCGGTCAAAGGAACCCACTAAAGAACTACAACTGTGGAAGAAGAGCAGTCAAAGGAACCCAAAAAAGAACTACAACTGTGGAAGAAGAGCAGTCAAAGGAACCTACTAAAGAACTACAACTAACGTAGCATTTCACCTCCCATCACTGGACGTAGTCCTACTGTAACCATATATCACCCCTTAACGTAGCATTTTACCTCACGTAGTCCTACTGTAACTATATATCATCCCTTAACCTTTCTGATCTCCCCATCCCGGATCCGGGTTCGTGAATACAGACTCAAGCTCATTACCATAACGCAACGTTAACTATTCATGAAAATCGCAAATGAAATGAAATAAATATGCCATCTCTCAAGCTTAGCCTTTTGTTAACAACACTGTCATCTCAGATTTTCAAAATATGCTTCTCAACCATTGCAAAACAAGCATTTGTGTAACAGTATTGATGGCTAACGTAGCATTTAGCATTAGCATTCAGCTGGCAACATTTACACAAAAAAACAGAAAAGCATTCAAAAAAATCATTTACCTTTGAAGAACTTCAGATGTTTTCAATGAGGAGACTCTCAGATAGCAAATGTTCAGTTTTTCCTGAAAGATTATTTGTTTAGGACAAATTGCTCCTTTTTCTGCGTCACGTTTAGCTATGAAAAAACCCCTGTATCCAGGATTGTGTAAATCTATCAGCAAGCTCATTAGCATAACACAACGTTAACTATTTATGAAAATCGCAAATGAAATGAAATAAATATGCCATCTCTCAAGCTTAGCCTTTTGTAAACAACACTGTCATCTCAGATTTTCAAAATATGCTTCTCAACCATAGGAAAACAATCATTTGTGTAAAAGTAGCTAGCTAGAGTTAGCATTTCGCGTTAGCATTTAGCGTTAGCATTAGCGTTAGCATCCAGCACGCAACATTAACAAAAACATAAAAGCCTTCAAATATAATCATTTACCTTTGAAGAACTTCTGATGTTTTCAATGAGGATACTCTCAGTTAGATAGCAGATGCTCAGTTTTTCCAAAAAGATTCCTTGTGTATTAGAAATAGCTCCGTTTTATACATCACATTTGGCTACCAAAAAAAATCCATAAATTCAGTCCTCAAAACGCAAACTTTTTTCCAAATTAACTCCATAATATCGACTGAAAACATGGCAAACGTTTTTTAGAATCAAGCCTCAAGGTGTTTTTCACATATCTCTTCATTGATACATCGTTCTTGGACACATGCTTTCTCTCCTGAATCCCAGGAGAAAATGACCGCACCTGAAGATTACGCACAAATTTAGACAAAGGACACCGGGCGGACCTCTGGAAAATGTAGTCTCTTATGGCCAATCTTCCAATGATATGCCTACAAATACGTCACAATGCTGCTAAGACCTTGGGCGAACGACAGAAAGTGTAGGCTCATTCCTTGCGCAATCACAGCCATATAAGGAGAGAATGGAAAACAGAGCTTCAGAAATTCTGCTAATTCCTGGGTGATGCATCATCTTGGTTTCGCCTGTAGAATGAGTTCTGGGGCACTTACAGACAAAATCTTTGCAGATTCTGAAACTTCAGAGTGTTTTCTTTCCAAAACTGTCAAGAATATGCATAGTCGAGCATCTTTTCGTGACAAAATATCGCGCTTAAAACGGGAACGTTTTTTATCCAAAAATGAAATAGCGCCCCTAGAGCTCTAAGAGGTTTAACGTAGCATTTCACCTCCCATCACTGGACGTAGTCTTACTGTAACTATATATCAACCCTTAACGTAGCATTTCACCTCCCATTCCCGACTGAGTGTACAGACAGTGATTCAGCAGGACTTTGATGCTGGAGTTAAAACCTGGAGATCAAAACTAATTCAGTCCCTTCTGCTTCTCCTCAGATGTAATATTTACAAAGTTCACAGTAGTAAACGGAGAGAGAGAGAGAGAGGGAGGGGGAGAGAGAGCGAGAGAGAGAGAGAGAGAGACAGAGAGGAAGGGAGGGGGAGAGAGACAGAGAGAGACGGAGAGAGACTGAGAGAGAAAGAGACAGAGAGAGAGAGAGACAGAGAGAGCGGGAGGGGGAGAGAGAAAGAGACAGAGAGAGAGAGAGAGAGAGAGAGAGAGAGAGAGAGGTTGAGAACGATCCTCCATAATGGATGAAGGGACCAGCTGCTGATGTTTTTTAGGAGCTTTCCAGAGATCTGAGGGGAACATGGTTACACCCTGAGGTGTCCCCCGGACCCCCTCCCCCCCCAACGCCCAGCAGGGGGACATACCTCTGGAATATGTGTCATCATTAGGCTACCAGATGAGGAACTATCAATCAGACGTTTGGGAATGTTAGGAAAACAACTAACAACTGTAGATCAACCAACACGACAGAACGACATGTCCTAGTTAGAACCGCTCATACATAAAGGAACTGTACCCCAGGTGTGTGTGTGTGTGTGTGTCCCTGCGTGTCTCACCTGTGGAGGCCCCTATAGCCCCGATCATTACTGAGGGCACGGCCATGACCAGGCACCCTGTGTGTGTGTGTGTGTGTGTGTGTGTGTGTGTGTGTGTGTGTGTGTGTGTGTGTGTGTGTGTGTGTGTGTGTGTGTGTGTGTGTGTGTGTGTGTGTGTGTGTGTGTGTGTGTGTGTGTGTGTGTGTGTGTGTGTGCGTGTCTCACCTGTGGAGGCCCCTATAGCCCCGATCATTACTGAGGGCACGGCCATGACCAGGCACCCTGTGTGTGTGTGTGTGTGTGTGTGTGTGTGTGTGTGTGTGTGTCCCTGCGTGTCTCACCTGTGGAGGCCCCTATAGCCCCGATCATTACTGAGGGCACGGCCATGACCAGGCACCCTGCAGCGGCGATGAACGAGAGCACCTGGGCGTACGTAGCTGAAGAGGCAGAGAGAACCCGTTGAAAATATACCTGCCAGGGAATCCCCCCCAACATCTAGAACACAGAGGGGAGATAGTGAATTCATCTAGAACACAGAGAGGAGATAGTGAATTCATCTAGAACACAGAGAGGAGATAGTGAATTCATCTAGAACACAGAGAGGAGATAGTGAATTCATCTAGAACACAGAGAGGAGATAGTGAATTCATCTAGAACACAGAGAGGAGATAGTGAATTCATCTAGAACACAGAGAGGAGATAGTGAATTCATCTAGAATGGAAAGAGGAGATAGTGAGTTCATCTAGAACACAGAGAGGAGATAGTGAATTCATCTAGAACACAGAGAGGAGATAGTGAATTCATCTAGAACACAGAGAGGAGATAGTGAATTCATCTAGAACACAGAGAGGAGATAGTGAATTCATCTAGAATGGAAAGAGGAGATAGTGAGTTCATCTAGAACACAGAGAGGAGATAGTGAATTCATCTAGAACACATGGAGGAGATAGTGAATTCATATAGAACACAGAGAGGAGATAGTGAATTCATCTAGAATGGAAAGGGGATATAGTGAATTCATCTAGAACACAGAGAGGAGATAGTGAATTCATCTAGAATGGAAAGAGGAGATAGTGAATTCATCTAGAATGGAAAGAGGAGATAGTGAGTTCATTTAGATTACAGAGAGGAGATAGTGAATTCCTCTAGAATGGAAAAAGGAGATAGTGAATTCATCTAGAATAGAAAGAGGAGATAGTGAATTCATCTAGAACACAGAGAGGAGATAGTGAATTCAACAGTAAGTATCATTACAATCAGAACATAATCACTACTCCTTAAACAGTAAATATTCTGTCTGCTGGAGTATCAGAACCAGTCTTATCCAGAACCAGTCTTATCCAGAACCAGTCCTATCCAGACCCAGTCCTATTCAGAACCAGAACCAGTCCTATCCAGACCCAGTCCTATCCAGACCCAGTCTTATCCAGTTCTGTACGTACCAGCAGACAGAACCAGTCTTATCCAGACCCAGTCCTATTCAGAACCAGTCCTATCCAGACCCAGTCTTATCCAGACCCAGTCTTATCCAGTTCTGTATGTACCAGCAGACAGAACCAGTCTTATCCAGAACCAGTCCTATCCAGACCCAGACCCAGTCCTATCCAGACTCAGTCCTATCCAGACCCAGTCTTATCCAGAACCAGTCCTATCCAGACCCAGTCTTATCCAGACCCAGTCCTATCCAGACCCAGTCCTATCCAGATCCAGTCCTATCCAGAACCAGACCCAGTCCTTTCCAGAACCAGTCCTATCCAGAACCAGACCCAGTCCTATCCAGACCCAGTCCTATCCAGACCCAGTTTTATTCAGACCCGGTCCTATCCAGAACCAGACCCAGTCCTTTCCAGACCCGGTCCTATCCAGAACCAGACCCAGTCCTTTCCAGACCCAGTCCTATCCAGAACCAGACCCAGTCCTATCCAGACCCAGTCCTATCCAGAACCAGTCCTATCCAGTACTGTACGTACCAGCAGACAGAAGTTGTCTATCCAGACCCAGGCGTCTTCTCTCTTGATGTTTCCCTTCCAGGGAGCTTGGTAGATCTCCTTCACTGCACTGATCTTGATGTCAGACACCGCTGGGTTGCTCAGAGCGAACGGTACTGAAACCCACTGACACAGAGGCAGAGACAACATCAACCCTGGGTCAAACACACACTGCTACAGCCGGAATGTCACGTTTTAAATAGTTGTAGAAATATAGAATCATGTTTTTAATAGTTGTAGATATATAGAATCATGTTTTTAATAGTTGTAGATATATAGAATCATGTTTTTAATAGTTGTAGATATATAGAATCATGTTTTTAATAGTTGTAGATATATAGAATCATGTTTTTAATAGTTGTAGATATATAGAATCATGTTTTTAATAGTTGTAGAAGTATAGAACCATGTTTTTAATAGTAAGAGTTGTGCCTATTCCTTCTCAAATCCTTTCAAATGTTTCAGCTACAATGGAACCCAACAGAATGGTCCCAAAAGTACAAACTCCCTAGCAAAATGAAGTCCAGCTGAAATAAGTGGTCCGGGCCGAGTGTCTCACCAGTCCCAGGAAGATACAGAAGAGTTGCACCACGTCGGTGTAGGCTACAGAATACAGACCTCCGACTAGCGTGTAGAAGATCGCAATACAGGCTGAGATCACCACAGACATCTTGATGTTTATGTCTATGATCACACTCAGTGTGGCTCCTAGAGGATCAGACAGACCTGGTCAGAGATAGTAACAACACAGACAGAGATCACCACAGACATCTTGATGTTTATGTCTATGATCACACTCAGCGTGGCTCCTAGAGGATCAGACAGACCTGGTCAGAGATAGTAACAACACAGACAGAGATCACCACAGACATCTTGATGTTTATGTCTATGATCACACTCAGCGTGGCTCCTAGAGGAACAGACAGACCTGGTCAGAGATAGTAACAACACAGACAGAGATCACCACAGACATCTTGATGTTTATGTCTATGATCACACTCAGTGTGGCTCCTAGAGGATCAGACAGACCTGGTCAGAGATAGTAACAACACAGACAGAGATCACCACAGACATCTTGATGTTTATGTCTATGATCACACTCAGCGTGGCTCCTAGAGGATCAGACAGACAGGGACCTGGTCAGAGATAGTAACAACACAGACAGAGATCACCACTGTGCTGTATTATCATTGATAATAACTTACCCAGAGCAGATAAAATGGCCGCAGACCAGAAGATCTCTCCCATTAGAGCAGGTATGAAGAGCAGACCACCCATCCTCTTCCCATACTTCTGCTGGAAAGGGTCCAGCATGGTGACATAACCTCTGGAGCGCATGGGCTTGGCGAAGAACAGACCTCCTGCACACGGCAAGCATGTTGGCAGGTTTAATAAACGCACAGGATATTGGGGATTTTCAGAGGAATGTCAAATATATGATGGATTATTTCACAAGTCTACGTTATTAAGTTTTATATTCCAAACTGTAGTCTATTGTACGGTGCATTTGAAAAGTATTCAGACCCCTTGACTTTTTCCACATTTTGTTACCTTGTTCTAAAATTGTTTTTTTTTTAAATTACCCTCATCACTCTATGCACAATACCCCTATAATGACATCACAATACCCCATAATGACATCACAATACCCCATAATGACAAAGCGAAAACCGTTTTTCAGAAATGTTTGCAAATGTATTAAAAATAAAAAACAGAAATACCTTATTGACATAAGTATTCAGACCCTTTGCTATGAGACTATATTGAGCTCAGGTCCATCCTGTTTCCATTGATCGTCCTTGAGATGTTTCAACAACTTGATTGGAGTCCACCTGTTGTAAATTCAATTGATTGGACATGATTTGGAAAGGCACACAGCTGTCTATATAAGGTCCTACAGTTGACATCGCATGTCAGAGCAAAAAACAAGCCATGAAGTTGAAGAAATTGTCGTTTGAGCGCCGAGACAGGATTGAGTCGAAGTACAGATCTAGGGAAGGGTACCAAAAAATGTCTGTAGCATCGAAGGTCCCCAAGAACATCATTCTTAAATGGAAGAAGTTTGGATCCACCAAGACTCTTCCTAGAGCTGGCCACCCGGCCAAACTGAGCAATCGGGGGAGAAGGGCCTTGGTCAGGGAGGTGACCAAGAACCTGATGGTCTCTCTGACAGAGTTCCAGAGTTCCTCTGTGGAGATGGGAGAACCTTCCAGAAGGACAACCATCTCTGCAGCACTCCACCAATCAGGCCTTTATGGTGGAGTGGCCAGATAGAAGCCACTCCTTAGTAAAAGGCACATGACAGCCCGCTTGGAGTTTGTCAAAAGGCACCTAAAGGACTCTCAGACCATGAGAAACAAGATTCTCTGGTCTGATGAAACCAAGATTGAACTCTTTGGCCTGAATGCCAAGCGTCACGTCTGGAGGAAACCTGGCACCATCCCTACGGTGAAGCATGGTGGTGGCAGCATCATGCTGTAGGGACGTTTTTCAACGGCAGGGACTGGGAGACTAGTCAGGATCGAGGCAAAGCTGAACTGAGCAAAGTACAGAGATCCTTGATGAAAACCTGCTCCAGAGCGCTCAGGACCTCAGACTGGGGCGAAGGTTCACCTTCCAACAGGACAACAACCCAAAGCACACAGCCAAGACAACGCAGGAGCGGCTTCGGGACAAGTCTCTGAATGTCCTTGAGTTGCCCAGCCAGAGCCCTGACAATTTAATCCATTTTAGAATAAGGCTGTAAGGTAACAGAATTCAAGGGGTCTGAATAGTTCCCGAACGCACTGTTTATTATTAACGAGATGACTCACCTACGACTAGACTTAGCGCATATCCAAAAGGCGCTTGTGCCCAAGCCAAGCCGTAACCAGGAAGATATACGTACTCCGCCGTTCCGTTGATGTATCCGCCACCAACCCAGGTCGCTGCAATGACAACAACTAAACATAAATGTTCAGCCTACAGTAATTCACAGAGTCAAATCATGATTTACCCGATGCGTGTCAATCCAAACGACAAGGTGACAACATTCCGCGCATAAGAATTATGCTTGAAAATGGTCTGATTATTAGTTTCTTCACGGAATAATGTATTTTTTAAAAATCTGTAAACTATGATAAATAAAATATGTAAAGTAAAGCTGTTCAATGCTGCAATTCAACATGTTAGTTCGTGTCTTTAGTTAAACGCCTTTCCCCTAACCATCGAGCATGAGTTATCAAATTGAAGTAGCCTATACATTTTTTACAACCGGTTTTTATATTAGTCAAGTAAAACATTTTAAAAAGGGGGTATAGTCCTACAACTTTAGTTAGTAAACTTTCAGAATCACCTTTATTTAGAAATCAACTTACAAAGAGAACATCGACTCTCAATCATTCACACAATGAAACTCACCGGTCATGGTAAAACCACCAACAAATAAACCAATGTCCCTTCCACCAACCATGATGGTTTCACTGCGGTCTGTGCCCTCCGCCTCCCCGGCGTGTTTGTTCTTCCACGCTGCCCAGATCCCCACCGCAAGGATCAGAACGTAGAAGAGGGCGATCGCCGCCAGTCCCTCCACGTGGATACCGGTCATCTTGTCTTGTTTTTAGCTCGAGTTGAGCCGCGTGTCTTCGCTAGAAACCGGGTGGCATTGAGACCTGCGTGGATGGGGTGCGGAGAGAGAGTGAACATTGTAGTGGCAGTGAAGGGATGAATGAAATAGACT
>NC_048582.1:55000-72500 GCF_013265735.2 Oncorhynchus mykiss | reverse complement strand
TTAGCAGAGTAGAGGGAGATCCATTATATTGTCCTCTTAATCAGCAGAGTAGAGGGAGATCCATTATATTGTCCTCTTAATCAGCAGAGTAGAGGGAGATCCATTATATTGTCCTCTTAATCAGCAGAGTAGAGGGAGATCCATTATATTGTCCTCTTAATTAGCAGAGTAGAGGGAGATCCATTATATTGTCCTCTTAATTAGCAGAGTAGAGGGAGATCCTTTATATTGTCCTCTTAATCAGCAGAGTAGAGGGAGATCCATTATATTGTCCTCTTAATTAGCAGAGTAGAGGGAGATCCATTATATTGTCCTCTTAATCAGCAGAGTAGAGGGAGATCCATTATTTTGTTCCTGTTAATTAGCAGAGTAGAAGGAGATCCATTATATTGTCCTCTTAATCAGCAGAGTAGAAGGAGATCCATTATATTGTCCTCTTAATCAGCAGAGTAGAGGGATAGAGACACATGTATTTGTTCATCCCAAATAGCACCCTATTCCCTATGGGCAGGTGTCCAAGTCAGTGCTCAACATAGGGAATAGGGTGCTATTTGGGCCGTCGTCACACACGGTGTTCATCCTCCTGGTGCCCAATTATCCTCCTGTATCCCTCCATGTGCCTGTGTGACCTTCTGCTAATGGAGCTAGAGACATGGGATCAATATCACCCCTCTCTCTTTCTCTTTCTCCCTCTCTCTCTCTCTCTTTCTCTCTCTCTCTCTCTGTCTCTCTCTGTCTCTCTCTCTCTCTGTCTCTCTCTCTGTCTCTCTCTCTCTCTCAGACCTAATGCGCAACTGTAGCTTAATATGATGAAATACGCTACACGACCAAAAGTATGTGGACACCTACTTGTCTATTCTGTTGTATTCTATTCTGTTGTATTCTATTCTGCTGTATTCTATTCTGTTGTATTCTATTATATTCTGTTCTATTCTGTTGTATTCTATTCTATTCTGTTGTATTCTATTCTATTCTGTTGTATTCTATTCTGTTGTATTCTATTCTGTTGTATTCTATTCTGTTGTATTCTATTCTGTTGTATTCTATTCTGTTGTATTCTGTTGTATTCTATTCTGCTGTATTCTATTCTGTTGTATTCTATTCTGTTGTATTCTATTCTGTTGTATTCTATTCTGTTGTATTCTATTCTGTTGTATTCTATTCTGTTGTATTCTATTCTATTGTATTCTATTCTGTTGTATTCTGTTGTATTCTATTCTGTTGTATTCTATTCTATTCTGTTGTATTCTATTCTGTTGTATTCTATTCTGTTGTATTCTATTCTATTGTATTCTATTCTGTTGTATTCTGTTGTATTCTATTCTGTTGTATTCTATTCTGTTGTATTCTATTCTGTTGTATTCTATTCTGTTGTATTCTATTCTGTTGTATTCTATTCTATTCTGTTGTATTCTATTCTGTTGTATTCTATTCTATTGTATTCTATTCTGTTGTATTCTGTTGTATTCTATTCTGTTGTATTCTATTCTATTCTGTTGTATTCTATTCTGTTGTATTCTATTCTGTTGTATTCTATTCTATTGTATTCTATTCTGTTGTATTCTGTTGTATTCTATTCTGTTGTATTCTATTCTATTCTGTTGTATTCTATTCTGTTGTATTCTATTCTGTTGTATTCTATTCTGTTGTATTATATTCTGTTGTATTCTATTCTATTCTGTTGTATTCTATTCTGTTCTATTCTATTCTGTTGTATTCTTTTCTATTCTGTTGTATTGTATTCTGTTGTATTCTATTCTGTTGTATTCTATTCTATTCTGTTGTATTCTATTCTATTCTGTTGTATTGTATTCTGTTGTATTCTATTCTGTTGTATTCTATTCTGTTCTGTTGTATTCTATTCTATTCTGTTGTATTCTATTCTATTCTGTTGTATTCTATTCTATTCTGTTGTATTCTATTCTGTTGTATTCTATTCTGTTGTATTCTATTCTGTTGTATTCTATTCTATTCTGTTGTATTGTATTCTGTTGTATTCTATTCTGTTGTATTCTATTCTGTTGTATTCTATTCTATTCTGTTGTATTGTATTCTGTTGTATTCTATTCTGTTGTATTCTATTCTATTCTGTTGTATTGTATTCTGTTGTATTGTATTCTGTTGTATTCTATTCTGTTGTATTCTATTCTATTCTGTTGTATTCTATTATATTCTGTTGTATTCTATTCTGTTGTATTCTATTCTGTTGTATTCTATTCTATTCTGTTGTATTCTATTCTGTTGTATTCTATTCTGTTGTATTCTATTCTGTTGTATTCTATTCTGTTGTATTCTATTCTGCTGTATTCTATTCTGTTGTATTCTATTCTGTTGTATTCTATTCTGTTGTATGCTATTCTGTTGTATTCTATTCTATTGTATTCTATTCTGTTGTATTCTATTCTGTTGTATTCTATTCTGTTGTATTCTATTCTGTTGTATTCTATTCTGTTGTATTCTATTCTATTCTGTTGTATTGTATTCTGTTGTATTCTATTCTGTTGTATTCTATTCTGTTGTATTCTATTCTATTCTGTTGTATTGTATTCTGTTGTATTCTATTCTGTTGTATTCTATTCTATTCTGTTGTATTGTATTCTGTTGTATTCTATTCTGTTGTATTCTATTCTGTTGTATTCTATTCTATTCTGTTGTATTCTATTCTATTCTGTTGTATTCTATTCTGTTGTATTCTATTCTGTTGTATTCTATTCTATTCTGTTGTATTCTATTCTGTTGTATTCTATTCTGTTGTATTCTATTCTGTTGTATTCTATTCTGTTGTATTCTATTCTGTTGTATTCTATTCTGTTGTATTCTATTCTGTTGTATTCTATTCTGCTGTATTCTATTCTGTTGTATTCTATTCTGTTGTATTCTATTCTGTTGTATTCTATTCTGTTGTATTCTATTCTGTTGTATTCTATTCTGTTGTATTCTATTCTGTTGTATTCTATTCTGTTGTATTCTATTCTGTTGTATTCTATTCTGTTGTATTCTATTCTATTCTGCTGTATTCTATTCTATTCTGTTGTATTCTATTCTATTCTGTTGTATTCTATTCTATTCTGTTGTATTCTATTCCGTTTCGTTCTATTTTACCCATAAGATAGCAGATTTCATTTGAAATGCTGTGACTGCTCCTCTCCAATAATCAGCTGACATACAACATACTCCCACTGGCTGGTTGAACCATCTGTCTGTCATAAATCCAAGTGTTGCATATGTATAGCTAAAGAGTCAATAAATAAAACAGCTGTTTAGAGCCATTCTGGAACTACACAGTCCAGTGATCCTAAGAGGACTATTTCCACTCCAGGGTTATTATCTCAGTGGTGCCCCCTGGGACATCTGATCTGGGGCCGCTCTTTAAAGTCAATGGTCCTTAGATCATGTTCTCAGAGGACCACTATGGGGACTGTCTAGGAGTCTCTGTTCAGTCTCTTACTGAAGATAGCCTGCGCTACTGCTCTCTCTCCACTGGGGATACGTGATAAGAATTAAGACGTGCTCAAGTCATGGTCCGATCTGCATTTTTCTATATTGTACACTAGATGTCACTCTTGTTCAATTATCTGTAGGGTCTCTATCTATTGAATCACTGTTGTCTTGTAGGGTCTCTATCTATTGAATCACTGTTGTCTTGTAGGGTCTCCATCTATTGAACCACTGAAAAAGTGGAGGGTCTCCATCTATTGAAACACTGTTGTCTTGGAGGGTCTCTATCTATTGAACCACTGTTGTCTTGTAGGGTCTCCATCTATTGAACCACTGTTGTCTTGGAAGGTCTCTATCTATTGAAACACTGTTATCTTGTAGGGTCTCTATCTATTGAACCACTGGAGACTTGGAGGGCCTCTATCTATTGGAGGGTCTCCATCCCTTAGTTTATACAGGCAGCCCATTTCTGACCCTTTTTCCCAATTATTGGCAAAAGATCTGATTGGTCAAAATAACAATTAGTGGGGAAATATGAGGTACAAATCTGTCGTTCTGCCCCTGAACAGGCAGTTAACCCACTGTTCCTAGACCAGTTAACCCACTGTTCCTAGACCAGTTAACCCACTGTTCCTAGACCAGTTAACCCACTGTTCCTAGACCAGTTAACCCACTGTTCCTAGACCAGTTAACCCACTGTTCCTAGACCAGTTAACCCACTGTTCCTAGACCAGTTAACCCACTGTTCCTAGACCAGTTAACCCACTGTTCCTAGACCAGTTAACCCACTGTTCCTAGACCAGTTAACCCACTGTTCCTAGGCCATCATTGAAAATAAGAATTTGTTCTTAACTGACTTGCCTGGTTAAATAAAGGTTAAAAAATAAAAAAAATCCCCACTAGATGTCGGTCTCTCCCTGTCTTGACCAGCGGTGGAAAAATAACTCAGTGCTCATACTTGAGTAAAAGTAAAGATACCTTCATAGAAAATAACTCACGTAAAAGTGAAAGTCACCCGGTGGAAAAACTACTCGAGTAAAAGTCTAAAAATAGTTGGTTTTAAATATACTTTAGTATCAAAAAATAAAAGTGTAAATAATTTCACCTTGTTTATATTAAGCCAACCAGACGGCAGCATTGTCTTTGTTTTAAAGGATATCCAGGGGCTCACTTCAACACGCATTTAAAACAACGAAGCATTTGTGTTGTTTAGTGAGTCCGTCAGATCAGAGGCGGCGGGGAGAGGTGCGTGAATTGGACAGTTGTCCTGTCCTGCTAAGCATTCAAAATGTAACGAGTACTTTTGGGCGTCGAGGAAAATGTACGGACTAAAAAGTACATTATTTTCTTTAGGAATGTAGTGAGGTAAAAGTAAAAGTTGTAAAAAAAAATATATAAAGTACAGATACCCCCAAAACAACTACTTACAGTAAGTAGTACTTTAAAGTGTTTTTACTTAATTACTTTACACCTCTGGTCTTGAGTGGTTTCATAGCTTTACTTCTACTAAAAGAGAAGTCTTCTATACTGACTGAGGGAAGTCACAAACTCTGTCCGTGAAGAGTTAACTTTTCAGCAATATTCTGCTGCCTCCCCAGTCCGTCTCCTCCTCCTCCTCTTCTCCTCCCACACAACTCCAGCCATATAAACAAAACCGTTACATTTGTACTGTTGTTATTTTTTTTTCCATTTCCTGGATTCGCCAAGTCCGTTGGAGTTCCACCCAGGCGCGCAGGGGGAGAGAGATGGCACACAGTGAGAACCAACATTCGTCCTTTTCTGATATAATAGAATTAAACGTCGGCGGGCAAGTGTATGTAACTCGACATGCAACTTTAGTCTCCGTCCCAAACTCTCTCCTGTGGACTATGTTCGCACAGAAGAGCCCTACAGAACTACCGAAAGACAGCAAAGGACGCTACTTCTTTGACCGGGACGGATTTCTGTTCAGGTATATTCTGGATTATCTGCGGGAAAGGGACATCGTTCTACCGGACTTCTTTAAGGAGAGGGGTCGGTTACAGAAGGAGGCAGAGTTCTTCCAGCTGCACGAGCTCGCACAGCGCCTCAGACCGGCAGCGAGTAAAGATAACTCTCTCCGGGACGAGCTGTGCGCCCATGGGGACCCGGAAGAGGCTTCTCTCGCGTGCGCTCTGGGTAGTAGCAGCATCACCACGACCGCGGTGAGCAGCCCGACTCCGAGCCTTCGCTCCCCGTTCCAGAAGCATGGCTATATTACCATTGGTTACCGGGGCTCCTACACCATCGGGAGGGATATTCAAACGGACGCCAAGTTCAGGCGAGTGGCCAGAATAACGGTTTGCGGAAAGACGTCCCTGGCCAAAGAAGTTTTCGGTGAGACTCTGAATGAGAGCAGAGACCCGGACAAACCACCTGAGAGGTACACCTCCCGGTACTATCTGAAGTATAACTTTCTCGAGCAGGCGTTCGACAGGCTCGCGGAGGTCGGGTTCCGCATGGTGGCTTGCAGCTCCACGGGCACGTGCGCGTACGCGAGCAGCGACCCGAACGAGGACAAAATCTGGACCAGCTACACCGAATACGTGTTCTCCCGGGACTGAACAACCCGTTTTCCGGGCCGCTAGGTAGCTTTACCTGAGGGTACTGGGACAGTGACGTCACGTGATGCTCACCTGTACGGTAGAGGGACTACCTGCAGAAATGTGAAAACTCCTCTATCTTCTCTATATGTCCCATCTGATTATGGGAAAGGTTAAAGGTTACTGAGGATTATTCTGAAAGTATGGACATATTGGTTGTTGTTTTGCCCAGGCCTATGTACGTCTAATGGAGGTATGTTTCATGTTGCAGACCAGTCTATATTATACAGTTATACGACTGTTGTGACAGAATGCTCTCAAGGTGTTTATACTAACATTAACACACACACACACACACACACACACACACACACACACACACACACACACACACACACACACACACACACACACACACACACACACACACACACACACACACACACACACACACACACACACACACACACACACACACACACACAAACATACACACACACACACACACACACACACACATACATACATACATACATACATACATACATACATACATACATACACACACACACACACACACACACACACACACACACACACACACACACACACACACACACACACACACACACACACACACACACACACACACAAACATACACACACACACATACATACATACATACATACATACATACATACATACACACACACACACACACACACACATACACACACACACACACACACACCTTAAGTTGTGGGATCTTGTTTTTAACCCTGCAGAACGTTACGTTTGGATTTGTGTTTTGTTGGAATTCAGTATTAAAAATCATGAACACTTTGCTGCTGCTTGGTCTCATTCATCTAACGATGGACGTAACACATTTAGACACACCACACCAACATTTACACACACACACACACACACACCACACCAACATTTACACACACACACACACCACACCAACATTTACACACACACACACACCACACCAACATTTACAAACACACACACACCACACCAACATTTACACACACACACACACACACACACACACCACACTAACATTTACACACACACACACCACACCAACATTTACAAACACACACCACACCAACATTTACACACACACACCACACCAACATTTACACACACACACACACCACACCAACATTTACAAACACACACACACCACACCAACATTTACACACACACACACACACACAACACACTAACATTTACACACACACACACCACACCAACATTTACAAACACACACCACACCAACATTTACAAACACACACCACACCAACATTTACACACACACCACACATGTTCCCAGAACAAGCACAAGGCAAGGCGTGTGAGGGTGGACAGGCTGTTGAACCTAACTCCCTCCTGGCTCTGAGCTTGGTTTGACAGGCTGTTGAACCTAACTCCTTCCTGGCGTTGTCTTGGTTTGACAGGCTGTTGAACCTAACTCCCTCCTGGCGTTGTCTTGGTTTGACAGGCTGTTGAACCTAACTCCCTCCTGGCGTTGTCTTGGTTTGACAGGCTGTTGAACCTAACTCCCTCCTGAACCTGAGCTTGGTTTGACAGGCTGTTGAACCTAACTCCCTCCTGGCGTTATCTTGGTTTGACAAGCTGTTGAACCTAACTCCCTCCTGGCGTTGTCTTGGTTTGACAGGCTGTCGAACCTAACTCCCTCCTGGCGTTGTCTTGGTTTGACAGGCTGTTGAACCTAACTCCCTCCTGGTGTTGTCTTGGTTTGACAGGCTGTTGAACCTAACTCCCTCCTGGTGTTGTCTTGGTTTGACAGGCTGTTGAACCTAACTCCCTCCTGTTTTTGTCTTGGTTTGACAGGCTGTTGAACCTAACTCCCTCCTGGTGTTTCCTTGGTTTGACAGGCTGTTGAACCTAACTCCCTCCTGGTGTTGTCTTGGTTTGACAGGCTGTTGAACCTAACTCCCTCCTGGCGTTATCTTGGTTTGACAGGCTGTTGAACCTAACTCCCTCCTGGTGTTGTCTTGGTTTGACAGGCTGTTGAACCTAACTCCCTCCTGGTGTTGTCTTGGTTTGACAGGCTGTTGAACCTAACTCCCTCCTGGTGTTATCTTGGTTTGACAGGCTGTTGAACCTAACTCCCTCCTGGTGTTATCTTGGTTTGACAGGCTGTTGAACCTAACTCCCTCCTGGTGTTATCTTGGTTTGACAGGCCAATACTGGATAAGTTGCGTTATTTGTGTCTCAACATCTAAAGCTGTATTTTCAATTTTAAATCATAAATAAATCAAAGTAATATTTGTATTTATGTGTTCCTGAATGTGTTTGTATCATGTCTAGAACAGACCAAAACATCTGGGCTAAAGATTATAATGACATCATCATTCTAGGATTTAATGGAGCAGCCGAGAGATATTTTTCAGTAGGGGGAAAAGGAGCCATGTTCCCAACACTCTGCTGTCACTATGAAAGTTATACATGGTTTCACACCCTTGTTAATCTCTTGTGGACAGACTGGCCAAACTACATGAGATTTAACTTCTGGGTAAACAGAGAATACACCCACATAAATGTGTATTTTATGTTGGTGTCAAGCATTGAAAGAGGATGGAATCCACTCTGATAGGAAAGTGTTCTATAGAATCCATTCTGATAGGAAAGTGTTCTATAGATTCCATTCTGATAGGAAAGTGTTCTATAGAATCCACTCTGACAGGAAAGTGTTCTATAGAATCCACTCTGATAGGAAAGTGTTCTATAGAATCCACTCTGATAGGAAAGTGTTCTATAGAATCCATTCTGACAGGAAAGTGTTCTATAGAATCCACTCTGACAGGTTTTCTAGAGATTCCATTCTGACAGGAAAGTGTTCTAGAGATTCCATTCTGACAGGAAAGTGTTCTATAGAATCCATTCTGACAGGAAAGTGTTCTAGAGATTCCATTCTGACAGGAAAGTGTTCTAGAGATTCCATTCTGACAGGAAAGTGTTCTATAGAATCCATTCTGACAGGAAAGTGTTCTAGAGATTCCATTCTGATAGGAAAGTGTTCTAGAGATTCCATTCTGACAGGAAAGTGTTCTATAGAATCCATTCTGACAGGAAAGTGTTCTAGAGATTCCATCCTGACAGGAAAGTGTTCTAGAGATTCCATTCTGACAGGAAAGTGTTCTATAGAATCCATTCTGACAGGAAAGTGTTCTAGAGATTCCATTCTGATAGGAAAGTGTTCTAGAGATTCCATTCTGACAGGAAAGTGTTCTATAGAATCCACTCTGATAGGAAAGTGTTCTATAGAATCCACTCTGATAGGAAAGTGTTCTATAGAATCCATTCTGACAGGAAAGTGTTCTATAGAATCCACTCTGACAGGTTTTCTAGAGATTCCATTCTGACAGGAAAGTGTTCTAGAGATTCCATTCTGACAGGAAAGTGTTCTATAGAATCCATTCTGACAGGAAAGTGTTCTAGAGATTCCATTCTGACAGGAAAGTGTTCTAGAGATTCCATTCTGACAGGAAAGTGTTCTATAGAATCCATTCTGACAGGAAAGTGTTCTAGAGATTCCATTCTGATAGGAAAGTGTTCTAGAGATTCCATTCTGACAGGAAAGTGTTCTATAGAATCCATTCTGACAGGAAAGTGTTCTAGAGATTCCATCCTGACAGGAAAGTGTTCTAGAGATTCCATTCTGACAGGAAAGTGTTCTATAGAATCCATTCTGACAGGAAAGTGTTCTAGAGATTCCATTCTGATAGGAAAGTGTTCTAGAGATTCCATTCTGACAGGAAAGTGTTCTATAGAATCCATTCTGACAGGAAAGTGTTCTAGAGATTCCATCCTGACAGGAAAGTGTTCTAGAGATTCCATTCTGACAGGAAAGTGTTCTATAGAATCCATTCTGACAGGAAAGTGTTCTATATAATCCATTCTGACAGGAAAGTGTTCTATAGAATCAATTCTGACAGGAAAGTGTTCTAAACTTCCTCTCACAGAGCTCAACAGCAACAGTTAATGTCTGTATCTGATAAGGTTTCTGATATCTCTCTTACACACACACACACACACACACACACACACACACACACACACACACACACACACACACACACACACACACACACACACACACACACACACACACACACAGAGCAGATAATTTACTGTGTGGTCTGTGGAAGCAGATGTAGAGACACCACAGAAGGAAAGAGGAAGAAGACTTTAACCCAGGTGATGAAAGACTCAATGCTTCTCTATAGCTCTACATTTTATTTACATGTGGGTTGTGGCAATGCTGCAGATACAGGCTTCATTTAGTCATTTTGCCACACATTTCCTCCCCCAGCCTTTCTCAATGTACATGTGTTCATACAAACACACACACATTTGTTTTTCTTTCCCTGTCTAGAGTCAGCTGATGCCCCCATCATCCATCTGTAGAGGAATCCATTTCCCTGTCTAGAGTCAGCTGATGCCCCCATTAACCATCTGTACAGGAATCCATTTCCCTGTCTAGAGTCAGTTGATGCCCCCATTAACCATCTGTAGAGGAATCCATTTCCCTGTCTAGAGTCAGTTGATGCCCCCATTAACCATCTGTACAGGAATCCATTTCCCTGTCTAGAGTCAGTTGATGCCCCCATCAACCATCTGTACAGGAATCCATTTCCCTGTCTAGAGTCAGTTGATGCCCCCATTGACCATCTGTACAGGAATACATTTCCCTGTCTAGAGTCAGCTGATGCCCCCATCAACCATCTGTAGAGGAATCCATTTCCCTGTCTAGAGTCAGCTGATGCCCCCCATCAACCATCTGTACAGAAATCCATTTCCCTGTCTAGAGTCAGCTGACGTCCCCATCAACCATCTGTAGAGGAATCCATTTCCCCGTCTAGTCAGCTGATGTCCCCATCAACCATCTGTACAGGAATCCATTTCCCTGTCTAGAGTCAGCAATGCCCCCATCAACCATCTGTACAGGAATCCATTTCCCTGTCGAGAGTCAGCTGATGTCCCCATTAACCATCTGTAGATGAATACATTTCCCTGTCTAGAGTCAGCTGATGTCCCCATTAACCATCTGTACAGGAATCCATTTCCCTGTCGAGAGTCAGCTGATGTCCCCATCAACCATCTGTACAGGAATCAATTTCCCTGTCTAGCGTCAGCTGATGTCCCCATCAACCATCTGTAGAGGAATCCATTTCCCTGTCTAGTCAGCTGACGTCCCCATCAACCATCTGTAGAGGAATACATTTCCCTGTCTAGAGTCAGCTGATGCCCCCATCAACCATCTGTACAGGAATCCATTTCCCTGTCGAGAGTCAGCTGATGTCCCCATCAACCATCTGTAGAGGAAACCATTTCCCTGTCTAGAGTCAGCTGATGCCCCCATTAACCATCTGTAGAGGAATCCATTTCCCTGTCTAGAGTCAGCTGATGCCCCCATCAACCATCTGAAGAGGAATCCATTTCCCTGTCTAGCGTCAGCTGATGTCCCCATTAACCATCTGTAGAGGAATACATTTCCCTGTCTAGCGTCAGCTGATGTCCCCATTAACCATCTGTAGAGGAAACAATTTCCCTGTCTAGAGTCAGCTGATGCCCCCATCAACCATCTGAAGAGGAATCCATTTCCCTGTCTAGCGTCAGCTGATGTCCCCATTAACCATCTGTAGAGGAATCCATTTCCCTGTCTAGCGTCAGCTGATGCCCCCATCAACCATCTGTAGAGGAATCCGTTTCCCTGTCTAGAGTCAGCATCAACCATCTGTACAGGAATCCGTTTCCCTGTCTAGTCAGCTGATGTCCCCATCAACCATCTGTACAGGAATCCATTTCCCTGTCTAGTCAGCTGATGTCCCCATCAACCATCTGTACAGGAATCCATTTCCCTGTCTAGTCAGCTGATGTCCCCATCAACCATCTGTACAGGAATCCATTTCCCTGTCGAGAGTCAGCAGATGTCTCCATCAACCATCTGTACAGGAACAGGAAACTGTTTTTCCTTTCTTCCTCTTTGGTGTCTGGTGAACACAGGAAGAGCTGTTGTCAGCTTCTCTCCCTGGTGGATAAAAGGAGATGGACGGCATGTGTCCCAAATGGCTCCCTATTCCCTATGTAGTGCACTACTTTTGACCAGGGCCCACAGGGTAGTGCACTATGTAGGGACGCAGACAAAGGGACAGGGTTAGAGCCGCTCTCTCTCTCCACAACAAAACACTCCGTCTGTGTATGAAGTGGCCCCTGGTTAACATTAGTGCACTACATAGGGAATAGGGTGCCTCGCAGTCCAGCAGAACTCGTATTTCCTCTGGGTAATCTATATTCCCAACTGTTCATGTAGCACAGTCTTCTGGGTAATCTATATTCCTTCTCCTCATGTAGTACAGTCCTCTGGGTAATCTATATTCCTTCTATTCATGTAGCACAGTCCTCTGGGTAATCTATATTCCCTCTATTCATGTTGCACAGTCCTCTGGGTAATCTATATTCCTTCTGTTCATGTTGCACAGTCCTCTGGGTAATCTATATTCCTTCTGTTCATGTAGCACAGTCCTCTGGGTAATCTATATTCCTTCTATTCATGTTGCACAGTCCTCTGGGTAATCTATATTCCTTCTATTCATGTAGCACAGTCCTCTGGGTAATCTATATTCCTTCTATTCATGTAGCACAGTCCTCTGGGTAATCTATATTCCTTCTATTAATGTAGCACAGTCCTCTGGGTAATCTATATTCCTTCTATTCATGTAGCACAGTCCTCTGGGTAATCTATATTCCTTCTATTCATGTAGCACAGTCCTCTGGGTAATCTATATTCCTTCTATTCATGTTGCACAGTCCTCTGGGTAATCTATATTCCTTCTATTCATGTAGCACAGTCCTCTGGGTAATCTATATTCCTTCTATTCATGTAGCACAGTCCTCTGGGTAATCTATATTCCTTCTATTCATGTAGCACAGTCCTCTGGGTAATCTATATTCCTTCTATTCATGTAGCACAGTCCTCTGGGTAATCTATATTCCTTCTGTTCATGTTGCACAGTCCTCTGGGTAATCTATATTCCTTCTATTCATGTAGCACAGTCCTCTGGGTAATCTATATTCCTTCTATTCATGTAGCACAGTCCTCTGGGTAATCTATATTCCTTCTATTCATGTTGCACAGTCCTCTGGGTAATCTATATTCCTTCTATTCATGTAGCACAGTCCTCTGGGTAATCTATATTCCTTCTATTTATGTAGCACAGTCCTCTGGGTAATCTATATTCCTTCTATTCATGTTGCACAGTCCTCTGGGTAATCTATATTCCTTCTATTCATGTAGCACAGTCCTCTGGGTAATCTATATTCCTTCTATTCATGTAGCACAGTCCTCTGGGTAATCTATATTCCTTCTATTCATGTAGCACAGTCTTCTGGGTAATCTATATTCCTTCAATTCATGTAGCACAGTCTTCTGGGTAATCTATATTCCTTTTATTCATGTAGCACAGTCCTCTGGGTAATCTATATTCCTTCTCCTCATGTAGTACAGTCCTCTGGGTAATCTATATTCCCTTCTGTTCATGTAGCACAGTCCTCTGGGTAATCTATATTCCTTCTGTTCATGTTGCACAGTCCTCTGGGTAATCTATATTCCTTCTGTTCATGTAGCACAGTCCTCTGGGTAATCTATATTCCTTCTATTCATGTTGCACAGTCCTCTGGGTAATCTATATTCCTTCTGTTCATGTTGCACAGTCCTCTGGGTAATCTATATTCCTTCTCCTCATGTAGCACAGTCCTCTGGTTAATCTATATTCCTTCTATTCATGTTGCACAGTCCTCTGGGTAATATAACTTCCTTCTATTCATGTTGTTCAGAGCTGATGGACTATCTGACTGAGGAGAGGAGTAACAGTCCTCTGGGTAATCTATATTCCTTCTATTCATGTTGTTCAGAGCTGATGGACTATCTGACTGAGGAGAGGAGTAACAGTCCTCTGGGTAATCTATATTCCTTCTATTCATGTTGTTCAGAGCTGATGGACTATCTGACTGAGGAGAGGAGTAACAGTCCTCTGGGTAATATAAATTCCTTCTATTCATGTTGTTCAGAGCTGATGGACTATCTGACTGAGGAGAGGAGTAACAGTCCTCTGGGTAATATAAATTCCTTCTATTCATGTTGTTTAGAGCTGATGGACTATCTGACTGAGGAGAGGAGTAACAGTCCTCTGGGTAATATAAATTCCTTCTATTCATGTTGTTCAGAGCTGATGGACTATCTGACTGAGGAGAGGAGTAACAGTCCTCTGGGTAATCTATATTCCCTTCTGTTCATGTAGGAAGAAGCAGAGGATGTTGCTCAACATAGACAGTGAGAGATATCTTGTATCAGTGCTGGAGAGAGTTTCACGCAATAAATCCAGGAAAAGAGGTTGTTGTTCAGGAATTCTGCATCTCTTAAATAGAAACATCCTCAGGGACATTGTGATTTACAAAGAATTTTCCTACAGTACATGGAAATGTTGCATGGAAATGTCATTGGGGGAAATCCTGAGAACAAGGAATCCTCCTACATGGAAATGTCCTTGAGACCAGACATTTTCAACCTCTCCCTGACCCAGTCTGTAATACCAACATGTTTCAAGCAGACCACCATAGTCCCTGTGCCAAAGAACGCCAAGGTAACCTGTCTAAATTACTCTCGCCCCGTAACCCTCAAATCTGTAGCCATGAAATACTTTGAAAGGCTGGTCATGGCTCACATCAACACCATTATCCCTGGAGTGGTACCTCAGACTGGTCTGAATGAACAGTGGCCATTCCATCCCAGGCTTCAGCTTCACCCTCTAGACTGGTCTGACTAACCCCAGACTTCAGCTTCCCCTTCTAGACTGGTCTGAGTAACCTCAGGCTTCAGCTTCCCCTTCTAGACTGGTCTGAGTAACCTCAGGCTTCAGCTTCACCCTCTAGACTGGTCTGAGTAACCTCAACCTCAGGCTTCAGCTTCCCCTTCTTGACTGGTCTGAGTAACCTCAACCTCAGGCTTCAGCTCCCCCCTCTAGACTGGACTGAGTAACCTCAGGCTTCAGCTTCCCCTTCTAGACTGGTCCGAGTAACCTCATGCCTCATGCTTCACCTCATGTATAGAGCCAAGCTATCATTGACTAGGTACTGGTACCTCATGTATATAACCAAGCTATCATTGACTAGGTACTGGTACCCCCAGCCAAGCTATCATTGACTAGGTACTGGTACCTCATGTATATAACCAAGCTATCATTGACTAGGTACTGGTACCTCATGTATAGAGCCAAGCTATCATTGACTAGGTACTGGTACCTCATGTATATAGCCAAGCTATCATTGACTAGGTACTGGTACCTCATGTATAGAGCCAAGCTATCATTGACTAGGTACTGGTACCTCATGTATAGAGTCAAGCTATCATTGACTAGGTACTGGTACCCCCAGCCAAGCTATCATTGACTAGGTACTGGTACCCCATGTATAGAGCCAAGCTATCATTGACTAGGTACTGGTACCCCATGTATAGAGCCAAGCTATCATTAACTAGGTACTGGTACCTCATGTATAGAGCCAAGCTATCATTGACTAGGTACTGGTACCCCATGTATAGAGCCAAGCTATCATTGACTAGGTACTGGTACCCCATGTATAGAGCCAAGCTATCATTGACTAGGTACTGGTACCCCATGTATAGAGCCAAGCTATCATTGACTAGGTACTGGTACCCCATGTATAGAGCCAAGCTATCATTAACTAGGTACTGGTACCTCATGTATAGAGCCAAGCTATCATTGACTAGGTACTGGTACCCCATGTATAGAGCCAAGCTATCATTGACTAGGTACTGGTACCCCATGTATAGAGCCAAGCTATCATTGACTAGGTACTGGTACCCCATGTATAGAGCCAAGCTATCATTAACTAGGTACTGGTACCTCATGTATAGAGCCAAGCTATCATTGACTAGGTACTGGTACCCCATGTATAGAGCCAAGCTATCATTAACTAGGTACTGGTACCTCATGTATAGAGCCAAGCTATCATTGACTAGGTACTGGTACCCCATGTATAGAGCCAAGCTATCATTGACTAGGTACTGGTACCACATGTATAGAGCCAAGCTATCATTGACTAGGTACTGGTACCCCATGTATAGAGCCAAGCTATCATTGACTAGGTACTGGTACCTCATGTATATAACCAAGCTATCATTGACTAGGTACTGGTACCCCATGTATAGAGCCAAGCTATCATTGACTAGGTACTGGTACCCCATGTATAGAGCCAAGCTATCATTGACTAGGTACTGGTACCCCATGTATATAGCCAAGCTATCATTGACTAGGTACTGGTACCCCATGTATAGAGCCAAGCTATCATTGACTAGGTACTGGTACCCCATGTATAGAGCCAAGCTATCATTAACTAGGTACTGGTACCTCATGTATAGAGCCAAGCTATCATTGACTAGGTACTGGTACCCCATGTATAGAGCCAAGCTATCATTGACTAGGTACTGGTACCCCATGTATAGAGCCAAGCTATCATTAACTAGGTACTGGTACCTCATGTATAGAGCCAAGCTATCATTGACTAGGTACTGGTACCCCATGTATAGAGCCAAGCTATCATTGACTAGGTACTGGTACCCCATGTATAGAGCCAAGCTATCATTGACTAGGTACTGGTACCCCATGTATAGAGCCAAGCTATCATTAACTAGGTACTGGTACCTCATGTATAGAGCCAAGCTATCATTGACTAGGTACTGGTACCCCATGTATAGAGCCAAGCTATCATTAACTAGGTACTGGTACCTCATGTATAGAGCCAAGCTATCATTGACTAGGTACTGGTACCCCATGTATAGAGCCAAGCTATCATTGACTAGGTACTGGTACCCCATGTATAGAGCCAAGCTATCATTGACTAGGTACTGGTACCCCATGTATAGAGCCAAGCTATCATTGACTAGGTACTGGTACCTCATGTATATAACCAAGCTATCATTGACTAGGTACTGGTACCCCATGTATAGAGCCAAGCTATCATTGACTAGGTACTGGTACCCCATGTATAGAGCCAAGCTATCATTGACTAGGTACTGGTACCCCATGTATATAGCCAAGCTATCATTGACTAGGTACTGGTACCCCATGTATAGAGCCAAGCTATCATTGACTAGGTACTGGTACCCCATGTATAGAGCCAAGCTATCATTGACTAGGTACTGGTACCCCATGTATAGAGCCAAGCTATCATTGACTAGGTCCTGGTACCTCATGTATAGAGCCAAGCTATCATTGACTAGGTACTGGTACCCCATGTATATAACCAAGCTATCATTGACTAGGTACTGGTACCTCATATATAGAGCCAAGCTATCATTGACTAGGTACTGGTACCCCATGTATAGAGCCAAGCTATCATTGACTAGGTACTGGTACCCCATGTATAGAGCCAAGCTATCATT
>NC_048582.1:47500-50000 GCF_013265735.2 Oncorhynchus mykiss | reverse complement strand
CTAGGAGACCGGTACTGATGTCTGTGCAGCAGCTGAGTCTGGAAAGCTGAAGAGCTTCAATAAGCCACAGGAAACAGAAGATGAGAGCACAGCGGAGGAGAAAGGAGCATCCTCCGTCCTGCTGGGACCAACCCTCTTTTAAATTAAAATGAAATAGCTTTTAAGTTTACCGAAAAGGCCAAGGAAGAGTGTGTGTTATCTGTGAGTGAGTGAGTGAGTGAGTGAGTGAGTGAGTGAGTGAGTGAGTGAGTGAGTGAGTGAGAGTGAGTGAGTGAGTGAGAGGCATTATGATTTCTGATTCTCCGCCTTGTAGTTTGGTACATGCGTGTTGAATCCCTGTAGTTCGGTACATGCGTGTTGAATCCCTGTAGTTTGGGACATGAGTGTTGAATCCCTGTAGTTTGGGACATGAGTGTTGAATCCCTGTAGTTTGGGACATGCGTGTTGAATCCCTGTAGTTTGGGACATGCGTGTTGAGTCCCTGTAGTTTGGGACATGCGTGTTGAGTCCCTGTAGTTTGGGACATGAGTGTTGAATCCCTGTAGTTTGGGACATGCGTGTTGAATCCCTGTAGTTTGGGACATGAGTGTTGAATCCCTGTAGTTTGGGACATGAGTGTTGAATCCCTGTAGTTCGGTACATAAGTGTTGAATCCCTGTAGTTTGGGACATGAGTGTTGAATCCTGTAGTTCGGTACATACAGTGGGGAAAAAAAGTATTTAGTCAGCCACCAATTGTGCAAGTTCTCCCACTTAAAAAGATGAGGCCTGTAATTTTCATCAGAGGTACACTTCAACTACGACAGACAAAATGAGAAAAAAAATCCAGAAAATCACATTGTAGGATTTTTAATGAATTTATTTGCAAATTATGGTGGAAAATAAGTATTTGGTCACCTACAAACAAGCAAGATTTCTGGCTCTCACAGACCTGTAACTTCTTCTTGAAGAGGCTCCTCTGTCCTCCACTCGTTACCTCTATTAATGGCACCTGTTTGAACTTGTTATCAGTATAAAAGACACCTGTCCACAACCTCAAACAGTCACACTCCAAATTCCACTATGGCCAAGACCAATGAGCTGTCAAAGGACACCAGAAACAAAATTGTAGACCTGCATCAGGCTGGGAAGCCTGAATCTGCAATAGGTAAGCAGCTTGGTTTGAATAAATCAACTGTGGGAGAAATTATTAGGAAATGGAAAACATACAAGACGACTGATAATCTCCCTCGATCTGGGGCTCCACGTAAGCTTCTATCTCCGAGTGATCACAAGAACGGTGAGCAAAAATCCCAGAACCACACGGGGGGACCTAGTGAATGACCTGCAGAGAGCTGGGACCAAAGTAACAAAGCCTACCATCAGTAACACACTACGCTGCCAGGGACTCAAATCCTGCAGTGCCAGACGTGTCCCCCTGCTTAAGCCAGTACATGTCCAGGCCCATCTGAAGTTTGCTAGAGAGCATTTGGATGATCCAGAAGAAGATTGGGAGAATGTCATATGGTCAGATGAAACCAAAATATAACTTTTTGGTAAAAACTCAACTCGTCGTGTTTGGAGGACAAAGAATGCTGAGTTGCAGCCAAAGAACACCATACCTACTGTGAAGCATGGGGGTGGAAACATCATTCTTTGGGGCTGTTTTCCTGCAAAGGGACCAGGACGACTGATCCGTGTAAAGGAAAGAATGAATGGGGCCATGTATCGTGAGATTTTGAGTGAAAACCTCCTTCCATCAGCAAGGGCATTGAAGATGAAACGTGGCTGGGTCTTTCAGCATGACAATGATCCCAAACACACCGCCCGGGCAGCGAAGGAGTGGCTTCGTAAGAAGCATTTCAAGGTCCTGGAGTGGCCTAGCCAGTCTCCAGATCTCAACCCCATAGAAAATCTTTGGAGGGAGTTGAAAGTCCGTGTTGCCCAGCAACAGCCCCAAAACATCACTGCTCTAGAGGAGATCTGCATGGAGGAATGGGCCAAAATACCAGCAACAGTGTGTGAAAACCTTGTGAAGACTTACAGAAAACGTTTGACCTCTGTCATTGCCAACAAAGGGTATATAACAAAGTATTGAGATAAACTTTTGTTATTGACCAAATACTTATTTTCCACCATAATTTGTAAATAAATTAATTAAAAATCCTACAATGTGATTTTCTGGATTTTTTCATAGTTGAAGTGTACCTATGATGAAAATTGCAGGCCTCTCTCATCTTTTTAAGTGGGAGAACTTGCACAATTGGTGGCTGACTATATACTTTTTTAACCCACTGTATATTTAATTTTTCTACATTGTATACTTAGACAATGTAAGTAATAATGAACTTGCCATGTCAATAAAGTCAATTGAATTTAATTGAGAGAGAGAGACAGAGACACAGACAGAGAGAGGAGAGAGAGAGAGAGAGACAGACAGACAGACAGACAGACAGACAGACAGAGAGAGAGAGAGAGAGGAAAGAGAAAGAGAGAAAAAGAGAGAAAGAGACTGACTCATG
>NC_048582.1:0-42500 GCF_013265735.2 Oncorhynchus mykiss | reverse complement strand
TGTCATGGAGTTCACCTCACTGTCATGGAGGTCTACCTAACTGTCATGGAGTTCTACCACACTGTCATTGCGTTTTATTGAACTGTCACGGAGTTTACCTCACTGTCATGAAGTTCACCTCACTGTCATGGAGTTCTATCTAACTGTCATGGAGTTCTACCACACTGTCATGGAGTTCAACCACACTGTCATGGAGTTCTACCAGACTCTCATGGAGTTCTACCAGACTGTCATGGAGTTCTACCAGACTCTCATGGAGTTCTACCAGACTCTCATGGAGTTCTACCAGACTGTCATGGAGTTCTATCACACTGTCATGGAGGTCTACCGAACTGTCATTAAGTTCTATTGAACCGTTATGGAGTTCTATCGAACCGTTATGGAGTTCTATCGAACCGTTATGGAGTCCTATCGAACCGTTATGGAGTCCTATCGAACCGTTATGGAGTCCTATCGAACCGTTATGGAGTCCTATCGAACCGTTATGGAGTCCTATCGAACCGTTATGGAGTTCTATCGAACCGTCAATGAGATTTATCGAACCGTTATGGAGTTCTATCGAACCGTTATGGAGTTCTATCGATTCCCGTTATGGAGTTCTATCAAACCGTTATGGAGTTCTATCGAACCGTCATGGAGTTCTATTGAACCGTTATGGAGTTCTATCGAACCGTTATGGAGTTCTATCGAACCGTTATGGAGTTCTATCGAATCCCGTTAGGGAGTTTTATCGAACCGTCAATGAGATTTATCGAACCGTTATGGAGTTCTATCGAACCGTTATGGAGTTCTATCGAACCGTTATGGAGTTCTATCGAACCGTTATGGAGTTCTATCGAACCGTTATGGAGTTCTATCGAACCGTTATGGAGTTCTATCGATTCCCGTTATGGAGTTCTATCAAACCGTTATGGAGTTCTATCGAATCCCGTTATAGAGTTATTTTGAACCGTCATGGAGTTATTTCGAACCGTCATGGAGTTCTACCTCACCGTCACGGGGTTCTGCCACACCGTCACGGGGTTCTACCACACCGTCATGGGGTTCTACCACACCGTCACGGAGTTCTACCACACTGTCATGAGTTCTACCACACTGTCATTGAGTTCACAGACTCTGTAAAGGGGACAGGGTGCCATTTATATAGACCACAGACTCTGTAAAGGGGACAGGGTGCCATTTTGGACCCAGGCTAAATCTTTTCAATCACACTCCTCCGATGAGATGACATGGTATATATTACTGGCTGAATGTTGATGAAAACTGAGGAAGAGAATCCTGCGTACTGTAATTTGACTGTTGGCCGTTCACCACCGCCTCCTCCCTCTATCCTCTGTCTCTCTCGGTTTCTGGCATCCTGCCAGGATGAAGGTCCTGGCAAGGATGTGGAACTAGAGACCAGACTTCAGCCAGAGAGGTGGGGGGGCGGGGGGGGGGGGAGAGAGAGAGAGAGACAGAAAGAGAGAGAGAGAGCGAGAGGGAGAGACAGAAAGAGAGAGAGAGAGAGAGGGAGAGACAGAAGGAGAGAGAGAACTTTTGTGAGTGTACTGTTTACTATAATATTTTTATTGCTTATTTCACTTTCGTTTATTACATACTTTAGGTGCTTTGGCAATGTAAACATATGTTTCCCATGCTAATAAAGCCCTGAAATTGAAATGAAGTGAGAGAGGAGAGGAGAGGAGAGGAGAGGAGAGGAGAGGAGAGGAGAGGAGAGGAGAGAGAGACCGAGAGATATGGAAGCCTATTCCATTTATAGTGCATGACTTTCGACCAGGGTCCATAGGGAATAACCAGGGTGCCATAGGGAATAACCAGGGTGCCATAGGGACTAACCAGTGTGCATAGGGAATAACCAGGGTGCCATAGGGAATAGCCATGGTGCCATAGGGAATAACCAGGGTGCCATAGGGAATAACCAGGATGCATAGGGAATAACCAGGGTGCCATAGGGAATAGCCATTGTGCCATAGGGAATAACCAGTGTGCCATAGGGAATAGCCATGGTGCCATAGGGAATAACAAGGGTGCCATAGGGAATAGCCATTGGTGCCATAGGGAATAGCCATGGTGGCATAGGGAATAACCAGGGTGCAATAGGGAATAACCAGGGTGCAATAGGGAATAACCAGGGTCCATAGGGAATAACCAGGGTGCAATAGGGAAAAACCAGGGTGCAATAGGGAAAAACCAGGGTCCATAGGGAATAACCAGAGTGCCATAGGGAATAACCAGGGTCCATAGGGAATAACCAGAGTGCCATAGCTGGTCTGTCATAATATAATAGAGACAGTAGATCTAGCTGGTCTGTCATAATATAATAGAGACAGTAGATCTAACTGGTCTGTCATAATATAATAGAGACAGTAGATGTAACTGGTCTGTCATAATATAATAGAGACAGTAGATCTAGCTGGACTGTCATAATATAATAGAGACAGTAGATCTAGCTGGTCTGTCATAATACAACAGAGACAGTAGATGTAACTGGTCTGTCATAATATAATAGAGACAGTAGATCTAGCTGGTCTGTCAAAATGTAATAGAGACAGTAGATCTAGCTGGTCTGTCATAATATAACATAGACAGTAGATCTAGCTGGTCTGTCATAATATAAAATAGACAGTAGATCTAGCTGGTCTGTCATAATATAATAGATACAGTAGATCTAGCTGGTCTGTCATAATATAATAGAGACTGTAGATCTAGCTGGTTTGTCATAATATAAAAGAGACAGTAGATCTAGCTGGTTTGTCATAATATAAAAGAGACAGTAGATCTAGCTGGTCTGTCATAATATAACATAGACAGTAGATCTAGCTGGTCTGTCATAATATAAAATAGACAGTAGATCTAGCTGGTCTGTCATAATATAATAGATACAGTAGATCTAGCTGGTCTGTCATAATATAATAGAGACTGTAGATCTAGCTGGTTTGTCATAATATAATAGAGACAGTAGATCTAGCTGGTCTGTCATAATACAACAGAGACAGTAGATGTAACTGGTCTGTCATAATATAATAGAGACAGTAGATCTAGCTGGTCTGTCAAAATGTAATAGAGACAGTAGATCTAGCTGGTCTGTCATAATATAACATAGACAGTAGATCTAGCTGGTCTGTCATAATATAAAATAGACAGTAGATCTAGCTGGTCTGTCATAATATAATAGATACAGTAGATCTAGCTGGTCTGTCATAATATAATAGAGACTGTAGATCTAGCTGGTTTGTCATAATATAAAAGAGACAGTAGATCTAGCTGGTCTGTCATAATATAATGGAGACAGTAAAAATAGCTGGTCTGTCATAATATAATAGAGACAGTAGATCTAGCTGGTCTGTCATAATACAATAGAGACATAGAGACAGTACATCTAGCTGGTCTGTCATAATATAATAGAGACAGTAGATCTAGTTGGTCTGTCATAATATAATAGAGACAGTAGATCTAGCTGGTCTGTCATAATATAATAGAGACAGTAGATCTAGCTGGTCTGTCATAATATAATAGAGACTGTAGATCTAGCTGGTCTGTCATTATATAATAGAGACATAGAGACAGTACATCTAGCTGGTCTGTCATAATATAATAGAGACAGTAGATCTAGCTGGTATGTCATAATATAATAGAGAGTGTAGATCTAGCTGGTTTGTCATCATATAATAGAGACAGTAGATCTAGCTGGTCTGTCATATTATAATAGAGACAGTAGATCTAGCTGGTTTGTCATAATACAATAGAGACAGTAGAGCTAAGTGGTCTGTCATAATAAAACAGAGAGTGTAGATCTAGCTTGTCTGTCATAATTTAAATGAGACAATAGATCTAGCTTGTCTGTCATAATATAATAGTGCCAGTAGATCTAGCTGGTCTGTCATAATATAATAGAGACTAATTCTAGCTGGTCTGTCATAATATAACATACACAGTAGATCTAGTTGGTCTGTCATAATATAACATAGACAGTAGATCTAGCTGGTCTGTCATAATATAATAGATACATAGAGACAGTAGATCTAGCTGGTCTGTCATGATATAATAGAGACATTAGATCTATCTGGTCTGTCATAATATAGTAAAGACAGTAGATCTAGCTGGTCTGTCATAATATAATAGGGACAGTAGATTTAGTTCGTCTATCAAAATATAATAGAGACAGTAGATATAGCTGGTCTGTCATAATATAATAGAGACAGTAGATCTAGCTGGTCTGTCATAATATAGTAAAGACAGTAGATCTAGCTGGTCTGTCATAATATAATAGAGACAGCAGATCTAGCTGGTCTGTCATAATATAATAGAGACAGTAGATCTAGCTGGTCTGTCATAATACAACAGAGACAGTAGATGTAACTGGTCTGTCATAATATAATAGAGACAGTAGATCTAGCTGGTCTGTCAAAATGTAATAGAGACAGTAGATCTAGCTGGTCTGTCATAATATAACATAGACAGTAGATCTAGCTGGTCTGTCATAATATAAAATAGACAGTAGATCTAGCTGGTCTGTCATAATATAATAGATACAGTAGATCTAGCTGGTCTGTCATAATATAATAGAGACTGTAGATCTAGCTGGTTTGTCATAATATAAAAGAGACAGTAGATCTAGCTGGTTTGTCATAATATAAAAGAGACAGTTGATCTAGCTGGTCTGTCATAATATAACATAGACAGTAGATCTAGCTGGTCTGTCATAATATAAAATAGACAGTAGATCTAGCTGGTCTGTCATAATATAATAGATACAGTAGATCTAGCTGGTCTGTCATAATATAATAGAGACTGTAGATCTAGCTGGTTTGTCATAATATAAAAGAGACAGTAGATCTAGCTGGTTTGTCATAATATAAAAGAGACAGTAGATCTAGCTGGTCTGTCATAATATAATGGAGACAGTAAATCTAGCTGGTCTGTCATAATATAATAGAGACAGTAGATCTAGCTGGTCTGTCATAATACAATAGAGACATAGAGACAGTACATCTAGCTGGTCTGTCATAATATAATAGAGACAGTAGATCTAGTTGGTCTGTCATAATATAATAGAGACAGTAGATCTAGCTGGTCTGTCATAATATAATAGAGACAGTAGATCTAGCTGGTCTGTCATAATATAACATAGACAGTAGATCTAGCTGGTCTGTCATAATATAAAATAGACAGTAGATCTAGCTGGTCTGTCATAATATAATAGATACAGTAGATCTAGCTGGTCTGTCATAATATAATAGAGACTGTAGATCTAGCTGGTTTGTCATAATATAAAAGAGACAGTAGATCTAGCTGGTTTGTCATAATATAAAAGAGACAGTAGATCTAGCTGGTCTGTCATAATATAACATAGACAGTAGATCTAGCTGGTCTGTCATAATATAAAATAGACAGTAGATCTAGCTGGTCTGTCATAATATAATAGATACAGTAGATCTAGCTGGTCTGTCATAATATAATAGAGACTGTAGATCTAGCTGGTTTGTCATAATATAAAAGAGACAGTAGATCTAGCTGGTTTGTCATAATATAAAAGAGACAGTAGATCTAGCTGGTCTGTCATAATATAATAGAGAGTGTAGATCTAGCTGGCTGTCGTAATATAAATGAGACAGTAGATCTATCTGGTCTGTCATAATATAATAGAGACACTAGATCTATCTGGTCTGTCATAATATAATAGAGACAGCAGATCTAGCTGGTCTGTCATAATATTATAGAGACAGTAGATCTAGCTGGTCTGTCGTAATATAATAGAGACAGTAGATCTAGCTGGTCTGTCATAATATAATAGAGACAGTAGATCTAACTGGTCTGTCATAATATAATAGAGACAGTAGATCTAGCTGGTCTGTCATTATATAATATAAGACAGTAGATCTAGCTGGTATGCCATAATATAATAGAGAGAGCAGACCTGGCTGTTCTGTCATAATATAATAGAGACAGTACATCTAGCTGGTCTGTCATAATATAATAGAGACAGGAGATCTAGCTGGTCTTTCATAACATAATAGAGACAGTAGATCTATCTGGTCTGTCATAATATAATAGAGACAGTATATCTATCTGGTCTGTCATAATATAATAGTAACAGTAGATCTATCTGGTCTGTCATATTATAATAGAGACATTAGATCTAGACGGTCTGTCATAATATAATAGAAACAGTAGATCTAGTTGGTCTATTATAATATAATAGAGACAGTAGATCTATCTGGTCTGTCATAATATAATAGAGACAGTAGATCTATTTGGTCTGTCATAGTATAATAGAGACAGTAGATCTAGCTGGTATGTCCTATTATAATAGAGACAGTAGATCTAGCTGGTCTGTCATAATACAATAGAGACAGTAGATCTAGCTGGTCTGTCATATTATAATAGAGACAGTAGATCTAGCTGGTCTGTCATAATATAATAGAGACAGTAGATCTAGTTGGTCTATCAAAATATAATAGAGACAGTAGATCTAGCTTGTCTGTCATATTGTAATAGAGACAGTATATCTAGCTGGTCTGTCATAATATAATAGAGACAGGAGATCTAGCTGGTCTGTCATAATATAATAGATACAGTAGATCTGGCTGGTCTGTCATAATATAATAGATACAGTAGATCTATCTGGTCTGTCATAATATAATAGAGACAGTAGATCTAGCTGGTCTGTCATAATATAGTAGAGACAGGAGATCTAGCTGGTCTGTCATAACATAATAGAGACAGTAGATCTATCTGGTCTGTCATAATATAATGGAGACAGTAGATCTATCTGGTCTGTCATAATATAATAGAGACAGTAGATCTATCTTGTCTGTCATATTATAATAGAGACATTAGATCTAGTTGGTCTGTCATAATATAATAGAGACAGTAGATCTAGTTGGTCTATCATAATATCATAGAAAGATCTAGCTGGTTTGTCATAATATCATAGAGACAGTAAATCTAGCTGGTCTGTCATAATATAATAGATACAGTAGATCTGGCTGGTCTGTCAGAATATAATAGAGACAGTAGATCTAGCTGGTCTGTCATAATATAATATAGAGTGTAGATCTAGCTGGTCTGTCATAATATAAATGAGACAGTAGATCTAGCTGGTCTGTCATAATATAATAGAGACAGTAGATCTAACTGGTCTGTCATAATATAATAGAGACAGCAGATCTAGTTGGTCTGTCATAATATAATAGAGACAGTAGATCTAGCTGGTCTGTCGTAATATAGAGACAGTAGATCTAGCTGGTCTGTCATATTATAATAGAGAGAGTAGATCTAGCTGGTCTGTCATAATATAATAGAGACAGTAGATCTATTTGGTCTGTCATAGTATAATAGAGACAGTAGATCTAGCTGGTCTGTCATATTATAATAGAGACAGTAGATCTAGCTGGTCTGTCATAATATAATAGAGACAGTAGATCTAGTTGGTCTATCATAATATAATAGAGACAGTAGATCTAGTTGGTCTATCACAATATCATAGAAAGATCTAGCTGGTTTGTCATAATATAATAGAGACAGTAAATCTAGCTGGTCTGTCATAATATAATAGATACAGTAGATCTGGCTGGTCTGTCAGAATATAATAGAGACAGTAGATCTAGCTGGTCTGTCATAATATAATAGAGAGTGTAGATCTAGCTGGTCTGTCATAATACAATCGAGACAGTAGATCTAGCTGGTCTGTCATAATATAATAGAGAGAGTAGATCTAGCTGGTCTGTTATAATATAATAGAGACAGTAGATCTAGCTGGTCTGTCATAATACAATAGAGACAGTAGATCTAACTGGTCTGTAATAATATAAGAGAGACAGCAGATCTAGCTGGTCTGTCATAATATAATAGAGACAGTAGATCTAGCTGGTCTGTCATAATATAATAGAGACAGCAGATCTAGCTGGTCTGTCATAATATAATAGAGACAGTAGATCTAGCTGGTCTGTCATAATACAATAGAGACAGTAGATCTAGTGTGTCTATGATAATATAATAGAGACAGTAGATCTAGCTGGTCTGTAATAATATAATAGAGACAGTAGATCTAGCTGGTTTGTCATAATATGATAGAGACAGTAGATCTAGCTGGTCTGTCATAATATAATGGAGACAGTAGATCTACCTGGTCTGTCATAATATAAATGAGACAGTAGATCTAGCTGGTCTGTCATAATATAATAGAGACAGTAGATATAGCTGGTCTGTCATAATACAATCGAGACAGTAGATCTAGCTGGTCTGTCATAATATAATAGAGACAGTAGATCTAGCTGTTCTGTCATAATATAATGGAGACAGTAAATCTAGCTGGTCTGTCATAATATACTAGAGACAGTAGATCTGGCTGGTCTGTCAGAATATAATAGAGACAGTAGATCTAGCTGGTCTGTCATAATATAATATAGAGTGTAGATCTAGCTGGTCTGTCATAATATAAATGAGACAGTAGATCTAGCTGGTCTGTCATAATATAATAGAGACAGTAGATCTAACTGGTCTGTCATAATATAATAGAGACAGCAGATCTACCTGGTCTGTCATAATATAATAGAGACAGTAGATCTAGCTGGTCTGTCGTAATATAGAGACAGTAGATCTAGCTGGTCTGTCATAATATAATAGAGACAGTAGATCTAGCTGGTCTGTCATAATATAATAGAGACAGCAGATCTAGCTGGTCTGTCATAATATAATAGAGACAGTAGATCTAGCTGGTCTGTCATAATACAATAGAGACAGTAGATCTAGTGTGTCTATGATAATATAAAAGAGAAAGTAGATCTAGCTGGTCTGTAATAATATAATAGAGACAGTAGATCTAGCTGGTTTGTCATAATATGATAGAGACAGTAGATCTAGCTGGTCTGTCATAATATAATGGAGACAGTAGATTTACCTGGTCTGTCATAATATAAATGAGACAGTAGATCTAGCTGGTCTGTCATAATATAATAGAGACAGTAGATATAGCTGGTCTGTCATAATACAATCGAGACAGTAGATCTAGCTGGTCTGTCATAATATAATAGAGACAGTAGATCTAGCTGTTCTGTCATAATATAATGGAGACAGTAAATCTAGCTGGTCTGTCATAATATACTAGAGACAGTAGATCTGGCTGGTCTGTCAGAATATAATAGAGACAGTAGATCTAGCTGGTCTGTCATAATATAATATAGAGTGTAGATCTAGCTGGTCTGTCATAATATAAATGAGACAGTAGATCTAGCTGGTCTGTCATAATATAATAGAGACAGTAGATCTAACTGGTCTGTCATAATATAATAGAGACAGCAGATCTACCTGGTCTGTCATAATATAATAGAGACAGTAGATCTAGCTGGTCTGTCGTAATATAGAGACAGTAGATCTAGCTGGTCTGTCATAATATAATAGAGACAGTAGATCTAACTGGTCTGTCATAATATAATAGAGAGAGTAGATCTAGCTGGTCTGTCATAATATAATAGAGACAATAGATCTAGCTGGTCTGTCATAATATAATAGAGACAATAGATCTAGCTGGTCTGTCATATTATAATAGAGAGAGTAGATCTAACTGGTCTGTCATAATATAATAGAGAGAGTAGATCTAGCTGGTCTGTCATAATATAATAGAGACAGTAGATCTAGCTGGTCTGTCATAATATAATAGAGACAATAGATCTAGCTGGTCTGTCATATTATAATAGAGAGAGTAGATCTAGCTGGTCTGTCATAATATAATAGAGACAGTAGATCTATTTGGTCTGTCATAGTATAATAGAGACAGTAGATCTAGCTGGTCTGTCATATTATAATAGAGACAGTAGATCTAGCTGGTCTGTCATAATATAATAGAGACAGTAGATCTAGTTGGTCTATCATAATATAATAGAGACAGTAGATCTAGTTGGTATATCACAATATCATAGAAAGATCTAGCTGTTTTGTCATAATATAATAGAGACAGTAAATCTAGCTGGTCTGTCATAATATAATAGATACAGTAGATCTGGCTGGTCTGTCAGAATATAATAGAGACAGTAGATCTAGCTGGTCTGTCATAATATAATAGAGAGTGTAGATCTAGCTGGTCTGTCATAATACAATCGAGACAGTAGATCTAGCTGGTCTGTCATAATATAATAGAGAGAGTAGATCTAGCTGGTCTGTCATAATATAATAGAGACAGTAGATCTAGCTGGTCTGTCATAATAGAATAGAGACAGTAGATCTAGCTGGTCTGTCATAATACAATAGAGACAGTAGATCTAACTGGTCTGTAATAATATAAGAGAGACAGCAGATCTAGCTGGTCTGTCATAATATAATAGAGACAGTAGATCTAGCTGGTCTGTCATAATATAATAGAGACAGCAGATCTAGCTGGTCTGTCATAATATAATAGAGACAGTAGATCTAGCTGGTCTGTCATAATACAATAGAGACAGTAGATCTAGTGTGTCTATGATAATATAATAGAGACAGTAGATCTAGCTGGTCTGTAATAATATAATAGAGACAGTAGATCTAGCTGGTTTGTCATAATATGATAGAGACAGTAGATCTAGCTGGTCTGTCATAATATAATGGAGACAGTAGATCTACCTGGTCTGTCATAATATAAATGAGACAGTAGATCTAGCTGGTCTGTCATAATATAATAGAGACAGTAGATATAGCTGGTCTGTCATAATACAATCGAGACAGTAGATCTAGCTGGTCTGTCATAATATAATAGAGACAGTAGATCTAGCTGTTCTGTCATAATATAATGGAGACAGTAAATCTAGCTGGTCTGTCATAATATACTAGAGACAGTAGATCTGGCTGGTCTGTCAGAATATAATAGAGACAGTAGATCTAGCTGGTCTGTCATAATATAATATAGAGTGTAGATCTAGCTGGTCTGTCATAATATAAATGAGACAGTAGATCTAGCTGGTGTGTCATAATATAATAGAGACAGTAGATCTAACTGGTCTGTCATAATATAATAGAGACAGCAGATCTACCTGGTCTGTCATAATATAATAGAGACAGTAGATCTAGCTGGTCTGTCGTAATATAGAGACAGTAGATCTAGCTGGTCTGTCATAATATAATAGAGACAGTAGATCTAACTGGTCTGTCATAATATAATAGAGAGAGTAGATCTAGCTGGTCTGTCATAATATAATAGAGACAGTAGATCTAGCAGGTCTGTCATAATATAATAGAGACAGTAGATCTAGCTGGTCTGTCATAATATAATAGATACAGTAGATCTGGCTGGTCTGTCAGAATATAATAGAGACAGTAGATCTAGCTGGTCTGTCATAATATAATAGAGAGTGTAGATCTAGCTGGTCTGTCATACTATAAATGAGACAGTAGATCTATCTGGTCTATCATAATATAATAGAAAGATCTGGCTGGTTTGTCATAATATAATAGAGACAGTAAATCTAGCTGGTCTGTCATAATATAATAGATACAGTAGATCTGGCTGGTCTGTCAGAATATAATAGAGACAGTAGATCTAGCTGGTCTGTCATAATATAATAGAGAGTGTAGATCTAGCTGGTCTGTCATACTATAAATGAGACAGTAGATCTATCTGGTCTGTCATAATATAATAGAGACACTAGATCTAACTGGTCTGTCATAATATAATAGAGACAGCAGATCTAGCTGTTCTGTCATAATATAATAGAGACAGTAGATCTAGCTGGTCTGTCATAATACAATAGAGACAGTAGATCTAGTGTGTCCATGATAATATAATAGAGACAGTAGATCTAGCTGGTCTGTCATAATATAATAGAGACAGTAGATCTAGCTGGTTTGTCATAATATAATAGAGACAGTAGATCTAGCTGGTCTGTCATAATATAATGGAGACAGTAGATCTACCTGGTCTGTCATAATATAAATGAGACAGTAGATCTAGCTGGTCTGTCATAATATAATAGAGACAGTAGATGTAGCTGGTCTGTCATAATACAATCGAGACAGTAGATCTAGCTGGTCTGTCATAATATAATAGAGACAGTAGATCTAGCTTGTCTGTCATAATATAATGGAGACAGTAAATCTAGCTGGTCTGTCATAATATACTAGAGACAGTAGATCTAGCTGGTCTGTCATAATACAATAGAGACATAGAGACAGTACATCTAGCTGGTCTGTCACAATATAATAGAGACAGTAGATCTAGTTGGTCTGTCATAATATAATAGAGACAGTAGATCTAGCTGGTCTGTCATAATATAATAGAGCCAGTAGATCTAGCTGGTCTGTCATAATACAATAGAGAGAGTAGATCTAGCTGGTCTGTCATAATATAATAGAGACAGTAGATCTAACTGGTCTGTCATAATAAAAGAGAGACAGCAGATCTAGCTGGTCTGTCATAATATAATAGAGACAGTAGATCTAGCTGGTCTGTCATAATATAATAGAGACAGCAGATCTAGCTGGTCTGTCATAATATAATAGAGACAGTAGATCTAGCTGGTCTGTCATAATACAATAGAGACAGTAGATCTAGTGTGTCTATGATAATATAATAGAGACAGTAAATCTAGCTGGTCTGTAATAATATAATAGAGACAGTAGATCTAGCTGGTTTGTCATAATATAATAGAGACAGTAGATCTAGCTGGTCTGTCATAATATAATGGAGACAGTAGATCTACCTGGTCTGTCATAATATAAATGAGACAGTAGATCTAGCTGGTCTGTCATAATATAATAGAGACAGTAGATATAGCTGGTCTGTCATAATACAATCGAGACAGTAGATCTAGCTGGTCTGTCATAATATAATAGAGACAGTAGATCTAGCTGGTCTGTCATAATATAATGGAGACAGTAAATCTAGCTGGTCTGTCATAATATACTAGAGACAGTAGATCTAGCTGGTCTGTCATAATACAATAGAGACATAGAGACAGTACATCTAGCTGGTCTGTCACAATATAATAGAGACAGTAGATCTAGTTGGTCTGTCATAATATAATAGAGACAGTAGATCTAGCTGGTCTGTCATAATATAATAGAGCCAGTAGATCTAGCTGGTCTGTCATAATACAATAGAGAGAGTAGATCTAGCTGGTCTGTCATAATATATTAGAGACAGTAGATCTAGCTGGTCTGTCATAATACAATAGAGACAGTAGATCTAACTGGTCTGTCATAATATAAGAGAGACAGCAGATCTAGCTGGTCTGTCATAATATAATAGAGACAGTAGATCTAGCTGGTCTGTCATAATATAATAGAGACAGCAGATCTAGCTGGTCTGTCATAATATAATAGAGACAGTAGATCTAGCTGGTCTGTCATAATACAATAGAGACAGTAGATCTAGTGTGTCTATGATAATATAATAGAGACAGTAGATCTAGCTGGACTGTAATAATATAATAGAGACAGTAGATCTAGCTGGTTTGTCATAATATAATAGAGACAGTAGATCTAGCTGGTCTGTCATAATATAATGGAGACAGTAGATCTACCTGGTCTGTCATAATATAAATGAGACAGTAGATCTAGCTGGTCTGTCATAATATAATAGAGACAGTAGATATAGCTGGTCTGTCATAATACAATCGAGACAGTAGATCTAGCTGGTCTGTCATAATATAATAGAGACAGTAGATCTAGCTGGTCTGTCATAATATAATGGAGACAGAAAATCTAGCTGGTCTGTCATAATATACTAGAGACAGTAGATCTAACTGGTCTGTCATGATATAATAGAGACAGTAGATCTAGCTGGTCTGTCATAATACAATAGAGACAGTAGATCTAACTGGTCTGTAATAATATAAGAGAGACAGCAGATCTAGCTGGTCTGTCATAATATAATAGAGACAGTAGATCTAGCTGGTCTGTCATAATATAATAGAGACAGCAGATCTAGCTGGTCTGTCATAATATAATAGAGACAGTAGATCTAGCTGGTCTGTCATAATACAATAGAGACAGTAGATCTAGTGTGTCTATGATAATATAATAGAGACAGTAGATCTAGCTGGTCTGTAATAATATAATAGAGACAGTAGATCTAGCTGGTTTGTCATAATATGATAGAGACAGTAGATCTAGCTGGTCTGTCATAATATAATGGAGACAGTAGATCTACCTGGTCTGTCATAATATAAATGAGACAGTAGATCTAGCTGGTCTGTCATAATATAATAGAGACAGTAGATATAGCTGGTCTGTCATAATACAATCGAGACAGTAGATCTAGCTGGTCTGTCATAATATAATAGAGACAGTAGATCTAGCTGTTCTGTCATAATATAATGGAGACAGTAAATCTAGCTGGTCTGTCATAATATACTAGAGACAGTAGATCTGGCTGGTCTGTCAGAATATAATAGAGACAGTAGACCTAGCTGGTCTGTCATAATATAATATAGAGTGTAGATCTAGCTGGTCTGTCATAATATAAATGAGACAGTAGATCTAGCTGGTCTGTCATAATATAATAGAGACAGTAGATCTAACTGGTCTGTCATAATATAATAGAGACAGCAGATCTACCTGGTCTGTCATAATATAATAGAGACAGTAGATCTAGCTGGTCTGTCGTAATATAGAGACAGTAGATCTAGCTGGTCTGTCATAATATAATAGAGACAGTAGATCTAACTGGTCTGTCATAATATAATAGAGAGAGTAGATCTAGCTGGTCTGTCATAATATAATAGAGACAGTAGATCTAGCAGGTCTGTCATAATATAATAGAGACAGTAGATCTAGCTGGTCTGTCATAATATAATAGATACAGTAGATCTGGCTGGTCTGTCAGAATATAATAGAGACAGTAGATCTAGCTGGTCTGTCATAATATAATAGAGAGTGTAGATCTAGCTGGTCTGTCATACTATAAATGAGACAGTAGATCTATCTGGTCTATCATAATATAATAGAAAGATCTGGCTGGTTTGTCATAATATAATAGAGACAGTAAATCTAGCTGGTCTGTCATAATCTAATAGATACAGTAGATCTGGCTGGTCTGTCAGAATATAATAGAGACAGTAGATCTAGCTGGTCTGTCATAATATAATAGAGAGTGTAGATCTAGCTGGTCTGTCATACTATAAATGAGACAGTAGATCTATCTGGTCTGTCATAATATAATAGAGACACTAGATCTAACTGGTCTGTCATAATATAATAGAGACAGCAGATCTAGCTGTTCTGTCATAATATAATAGAGACAGTAGATCTAGCTGGTCTGTCATAATACAATAGAGACAGTAGATCTAGTGTGTCCATGATAATATAATAGAGACAGTAGATCTAGCTGGTCTGTCATAATATAATAGAGACAGTAGATCTAGCTGGTTTGTCATAATATAATAGAGACAGTAGATCTAGCTGGTCTGTCATAATATAATGGAGACAGTAGATCTACCTGGTCTGTCATAATATAAATGAGACAGTAGATCTAGCTGGTCTGTCATAATATAATAGAGACAGTAGATGTAGCTGGTCTGTCATAATACAATCGAGACAGTAGATCTAGCTGGTCTGTCATAATATAATAGAGACAGTAGATCTAGCTGGTCTGTCATAATATAATGGAGACAGTAAATCTAGCTGGTCTGTCATAATATACTAGAGACAGTAGATCTAGCTGTTCTGTCATAATACAATAGAGACATAGAGACAGTACATCTAGCTGGTCTGTCACAATATAATAGAGACAGTAGATCTAGTTGGTCTGTCATAATATAATAGAGACAGTAGATCTAGCTGGTCTGTCATAATATAATAGAGCCAGTAGATCTAGCTGGTCTGTCATAATACAATAGAGAGAGTAGATCTAGCTGGTCTGTCATAATATAATAGAGACAGTAGATCTAACTGGTCTGTCATAATAAAAGAGAGACAGCAGATCTAGCTGGTCTGTCATAATATAATAGAGACAGTAGATCTAGCTGGTCTGTCATAATATAATAGAGACAGCAGATCTAGCTGGTCTGTCATAATATAATAGAGACAGTAGATCTAGCTGGTCTGTCATAATACAATAGAGACAGTAGATCTAGTGTGTCTATGATAATATAATAGAGACAGTAAATCTAGCTGGTCTGTAATAATATAATAGAGACAGTAGATCTAGCTGGTTTGTCATAATATAATAGAGACAGTAGATCTAGCTGGTCTGTCATAATATAATGGAGACAGTAGATCTACCTGGTCTGTCATAATATAAATGAGACAGTAGATCTAGCTGGTCTGTCATAATATAATAGAGACAGTAGATATAGCTGGTCTGTCATAATACAATCGAGACAGTAGATCTAGCTGGTCTGTCATAATATAATAGAGACAGTAGATCTAGCTGGTCTGTCATAATATAATGGAGACAGTAAATCTAGCTGGTCTGTCATAATATACTAGAGACAGTAGATCTAGCTGGTCTGTCATAATACAATAGAGACATAGAGACAGTACATCTAGCTGGTCTGTCACAATATAATAGAGACAGTAGATCTAGTTGGTCTGTCATAATATAATAGAGACAGTAGATCTAGCTGGTCTGTCATAATATAATAGAGCCAGTAGATCTAGCTGGTCTGTCATAATACAATAGAGAGAGTAGATCTAGCTGGTCTGTCATAATATATTAGAGACAGTAGATCTAGCTGGTGTGTCATAATACAATAGAGACAGTAGATCTAACTGGTCTGTCATAATATAAGAGAGACAGCAGATCTAGCTGGTCTGTCATAATATAAAAGAGACAGTAGATCTAGCTGGTCTGTCATAATATAATAGAGACAGCAGATCTAGCTGGTCTGTCATAATATAATAGAGACAGTAGATCTAGCTGGTCTGTCATAATACAATAGAGACAGTAGATCTAGTGTGTCTATGATAATATAATAGAGACAGTAGATCTAGCTGGACTGTAATAATATAATAGAGACAGTAGATCTAGCTGGTTTGTCATAATATAATAGAGACAGTAGATCTAGCTGGTCTGTCATAATATAATGGAGACAGTAGATCTACCTGGTCTGTCATAATATAAATGAGACAGTAGATCTAGCTGGTCTGTCATAATATAATAGAGACAGTAGATATAGCTGGTCTGTCATAATACAATCGAGACAGTAGATCTAGCTGGTCTGTCATAATATAATAGAGACAGTAGATCTAGCTGGTCTGTCATAATATAATGGAGACAGAAAATCTAGCTGGTCTGTCATAATATACTAGAGACAGTAGATCTAACTGGTCTGTCATGATATAATAGAGACAGTAGATCTAGCTGGTCTGTCATAATATAATATAAGACAGTAGATCTAGCCGGTCTGTCATATTATAATAGAGAGAGTAGATCTAGCTGGTCAGTAATAATATAATAGAGACAGTAGATCTAGCTGGTCTGTCATAATATAATAGAGACAACAGATCTAGCTGGTCTGTCATATTATAATAGAGAGAGTAGATCTAGCTGGTCTGTCATTATATAATAGAGACAGTAGATCTATTTGGTCTGTCATAATATAATAGAGACAGTAGATCTAGTTGGTCTATCATAATATAATAGACAGATCTAGCTGGTTTGTCATAATATAATAGATACAGTAGATCTAGCTGGTCTGTCATAATATAAGAGAGACAGTAGATCTAGATGGTCGGTCATATTATAAAAGAGACAGTAACTAGCTTGTCTGTCATAATATAGAATAAGACAGTAGATCTAGCTGGTATGCCATAATATAATAGAGACAGCAGATCTAGCTGTTCTGTCATAATATAATAAAGACAGTAGATCTAGCTGGTCTGTCATAATATAATAGAGACAGTAGATCTAGTTGGTCTATCATAATATCATAGACAGATCTAGCTGGTTTGTCATAATATAATAGATACAGTAAATCTAGCTGGTCTGTCATAATATAATAGATACAGTAGATCTGGCTGGTCTGTCAGAATATAATAGAGACAGTAGATCTAGCTGGTCTGTCATAATATAATAGAGAGTGTAGATCTAGCTGGTCTGTCATAATATAAATGAGACAGTAGATCTATCTGGTCTGTCATAATATAATAGAGACACTAGATCTAACTGGTCTGTCATAATATAATAGAGACAGCAGATCTAGCTGGTCTGTCATAATATAATAGAGACAGTAGATCTAGCTGGTCTGTCGTAATATAATAGAGACAGTAGATCTAGCTGGTCTGTCATAATATAATAGAGACAGTAGATCTAACTGGTCTGTCATAATATAATAGAGACAGTAGATCTAGCTGGTCTGTCATAATATAAAGGAGACAGTAGATCTACCTGGTCTGTCATAATATAAATGAGACAGTAGATCTAGCTGGTCTGTCAAAATATAATAGAGACAGTACATCTAGCTGGTCTGTCACAATATAATAGAGACAGTAGATCTAGTTGGTCTGTCATAATATAATAGAGACAGTAGATCTAGCTGGTCTGTCATAATATAATAGAGCCAGTAGATCTAGCTGGTCTGTCATAATACAATAGAGAGAGTAGATCTAGCTGGTCTGTCATAATATAATAGAGACAGTAGATCTAGCTGGTCTGTCATAATATAATAGAGACAGTAGATCTAACTGGTCTGTCATAATATAAGAGAGACAGCAGATCTAGCTGGTCTGTCATAATATAATAGAGACAGTAGATCTAGCTGGTCTGTCATAATATAATAGAGACAGCAGATCTAGCTGGTCTGTCATAATATAATAGAGACAGTAGATCTAGCTGGTCTGTCATAATATAATAGAGACAGCAGATCTAGCTGGTCTGTCATAATATAATAGAGACAGTAGATGTAGCTGGTCTGTCATAATACAATCGAGACAGTAGATCTAGCTGGTCTGTCATAATATAATAGAGACAGTAGATCTAGCTGGTCTGTCATAATATAATAGAGACAGTAGATCTAGCTGGTTTGTCATAATATAATAGAGACAGTAGATCTAGCTGGTCTGTCATAATATAATGGAGACAGTAGATCTACCTGGTCTGTCATAATATAAATGAGACAGTAGATCTAGCTGGTCTGTCATAATATAATAGAGACAGTAGATGTAGCTGGTCTGTCATAATACAATCGAGACAGTAGATCTAGCTGGTCTGTCATAATATAATAGAGACAGTAGATCTAGCTGGTCTGTCATAATATAATGGAGACAGTAAATCTAGCTGGTCTGTCATAATATACTAGAGACAGTAGATCTAGCTGGTCTGTCATAATACAATAGAGACATAGAGACAGTACATCTAGCTGGTCTGTCACAATATAATAGAGACAGTAGATCTAGTTGGTCTGTCATAATATAATAGAGACAGTAGATCTAGCTGGTCTGTCATAATATAATAGAGCCAGTAGATCTAGCTGGTCTGTCATAATACAATAGAGAGAGTAGATCTAGCTGGTCTGTCATAATATAATAGAGACAGTAGATCTAACTGGTCTGTCATAATAAAAGAGAGACAGCAGATCTAGCTGGTCTGTCATAATATAATAGAGACAGTAGATCTAGCTGGTCTGTCATAATATAATAGAGACAGCAGATCTAGCTGGTCTGTCATAATATAATAGAGACAGTAGATCTAGCTGGTCTGTCATAATACAATAGAGACAGTAGATCTAGTGTGTCTATGATAATATAATAGAGACAGTAAATCTAGCTGGTCTGTAATAATATAATAGAGACAGTAGATCTAGCTGGTTTGTCATAATATAATAGAGACAGTAGATCTAGCTGGTCTGTCATAATATAATGGAGACAGTAGATCTACCTGGTCTGTCATAATATAAATGAGACAGTAGATCTAGCTGGTCTGTCATAATATAATAGAGACAGTAGATATAGCTCGTCTGTCATAATACAATCGAGACAGTAGATCTAGCTGGTCTGTCATAATATAATAGAGACAGTAGATCTAGCTGGTCTGTCATAATATAATGGAGACAGTAAATCTAGCTGGTCTGTCATAATATACTAGAGACAGTAGATCTAGCTGGTCTGTCATAATACAATAGAGACATAGAGACAGTACATCTAGCTGGTCTGTCACAATATAATAGAGACAGTAGATCTAGTTGGTCTGTCATAATATAATAGAGACAGTAGATCTAGCTGGTCTGTCATAATATAATAGAGCCAGTAGATCTAGCTGGTCTGTCATAATACAATAGAGAGAGTAGATCTAGCTGGTCTGTCATAATATATTAGAGACAGTAGATCTAGCTGGTCTGTCATAATACAATAGAGACAGTAGATCTAACTGGTCTGTCATAATATAATAGAGACAGCAGATCTAGCTGGTCTGTCATAATATAATAGAGACAGTAGATCTAGCTGGTCTGTCATAATACAATAGAGACAGTAGATCTAGCTGGTCTGTCATAATACAATAGAGACAGTAGATCTAGTGTGTCTATGATAATATAATAGAGACAGTAGATCTAGCTGGACTGTAATAATATAATAGAGACAGTAGATCTAGCTGGTTTGTCATAATATAATAGAGACAGTAGATCTAGCTGGTCTGTCATAATATAATGGAGACAGTAGTTCTACCTGGTCTGTCATAATATAAATGAGACAGTAGATCTAGCTGGTCTGTCATAATATAATAGAGACAGTAGATATAGCTGGTCTGTCATAATACAATCGAGACAGTAGATCTAGCTGGTCTGTCATAATATAATAGAGACAGTAGATCTAGCTGGTCTGTCATAATATAATGGAGACAGAAAATCTAGCTGGTCTGTCATAATATACTAGAGACAGTAGATCTAACTGGTCTGTCATGATATAATAGAGACAGTAGATCTAGCTGGTCTGTCATAATATAATATAAGACAGTAGATCTAGCCGGTCTGTCATATTATAATAGAGAGAGTAGATCTAGCTGGTCAGTATTAATATAATAGAGACAGTAGATCTAGCTGGTCTGTCATAATATAATAGAGACAACAGATCTAGCTGGTCTGTCATATTATAATAGAGAGAGTAGATCTAGCTGGTCTGTCATTATATAATAGAGACAGTAGATCTATTTTGTCTGTCATAATATAATAGAGACAGTAGATCTAGTTGGTCTATCATAATATAATAGACAGATCTAGCTGGTTTGTCATAATATAATAGATACAGTAGATCTAGCTGGTCTGTCATAATATAAGAGAGACAGTAGATCTAGATGGTCGGTCATATTATAAAAGAGACAGTAACTAGCTTGTCTGTCATAATATAGAATAAGACAGTAGATCTAGCTGGTATGCCATAATATAATAGAGACAGCAGATCTAGCTGTTCTGTCATAATATAATAAAGACAGTAGATCTAGCTGGTCTGTCATAATATAATAGAGACAGTAGATCTAGTTGGTCTATCATAATATCATAGACAGATCTAGCTGGTTTGTCATAATATAATAGAGACAGTAAATCTAGCTGGTCTGTCATAATATAATAGATACAGTAGATCTGGCTGGTCTGTCAGAATATAATAGAGACAGTAGATCTAGCTGGTCTGTCATAATATAATAGAGAGTGTAGATCTAGCTGGTCTGTCATAATATAAATGAGACAGTAGATCTATCTGGTCTGTCATAATATAATAGAGACACTAGATCTAACTGGTCTGTCATAATATAATAGAGACAGCAGATCTAGCTGGTCTGTCATAATATAATAGAGACAGTAGATCTAGCTGGTCTGTCGTAATATAATAGAGACAGTAGATCTAGCTGGTCTGTCATAATATAATAGAGACAGTAGATCTAACTGGTCTGTCATAATATAATAGAGACAGTAGATCTAGCTGGTCTGTCATAATATAAAGGAGACAGTAGATCTACCTGGTCTGTCATAATATAAATGAGACAGTAGATCTAGCTGGTCTGTCAAAATATAATAGAGACAGTACATCTAGCTGGTCTGTCACAATATAATAGAGACAGTAGATCTAGTTGGTCTGTCATAATATAATAGAGACAGTAGATCTAGCTGGTCTGTCATAATATAATAGAGCCAGTAGATCTAGCTGGTCTGTCATAATACAATAGAGAGAGTAGATCTAGCTGGTCTGTCATAATATAATAGAGACAGTAGATCTAGCTGGTCTGTCATAATACAATAGAGACAGTAGATCTAACTGGTCTGTCATAATATAAGAGAGACAGCAGATCTAGCTGGTCTGTCATAATATAATAGAGACAGTAGATCTAGCTGGTCTGTCATAATATAATAGAGACAGCAGATCTAGCTGGTCTGTCATAATATAATAGAGACAGTAGATCTAGCTGGTCTGTCATAATATAATAGAGACAGCAGATCTAGCTGGTCTGTCATAATATAATAGAGACAGTAGATCTAGCTGGTCTGTCATAATACAATAGAGACAGTAGATCTAGTTGGTCTATCATAATATAATAGACAGATCTAGCTGGTTTGTCATAATATAATAGAGACAGTAAATCTAGCTGGTTTGTCATAATATAATAGATACAGTAGATCTAGCTGGTCTGTCATAATATAAGAGAGACAGTAGATCTAGATGGTCGGTCATATTATAAAAGAGACAGTAACTAGCTTGTCTGTCATAATATAGAATAAGACAGTAGATCTAGCTGGTATGCCATAATATAATAGAGACAGCAGATCTAGCTGTTCTGTCATAATATAATAAAGACAGTAGATCTAGTTGGTCTATCATAATATCATAGATACATCTAGCTGGTTTGTCATAATATAATAGAGACAGTAAATCTAGCTGGTCTGTCATAATATAATAGATACAGTAGATCTGGCTGGTCTGTCAGAATATAATAGAGACAGTAGATCTAGCTGGTCTGTCATAATATAATAGAGAGTGTAGATCTAGCTGGTCTGTCATAATATAAATGAGACAGTAGATCTATCTGGTCTGTCATAATATAATAGAGACACTAGATCTAACTGGTCTGTCATAATATAATAGAGACAGCAGATCTAGCTGGTCTGTCATAATATAATAGAGACAGTAGATCTAGCTGGTCTGTCGTAATATAATAGAGACAGTAGATATATCTGGTCTGTCATAATATAATAGAGACAGTAGATCTATTTGGTCTGTCATAGTATAATAGAGACAGTAGATCTAGCTGGTCTGTCACATTATAATAGAGACAGTAGATCTAGCTGGTCTGTCATAATACAATAGAGACAGTAGATCTAGCTGGTCTGTCATATTATAATAGAGACAGTAGATCTAGCTGGTCTGTCATAATATAATAGAGACAGTAGATCTAGTTGGTCTATCAAAATATAATAGAGACAGTAGATCTAGCTTGTCTGTCATATTGTAATAGAGACAGTATATCTAGCTGGTCTGTCATAATATAATAGAGACAGGAGATCTAGCTGGTCTGTCATAATATAATAGATACAGTAGATCTGGCTGGTCTGTCATAATATAATAGATACAGTAGATCTATCTGGTCTGTAATAATATAATAGAGACAGTAGATCTAGCTGGTCTGTCATAATATAATAGAGACAGGAGATCTATCTGGTCTGTCATAATATAGTAGAGACAGGAGATCTAGATGGTCTGTCATAACATAATAGAGACAGTAGATCTATCTGGTCTGTCATAATATAAGTGAGACAGTAGATCTAGCTGGTGTGTCATAATATAATAGAGACAGTAGATCTGACTGGTCTGTCATAATATAATAGAGACAGCAGATCTAGTTGGTCTGTCATAATATAATAGAGACAGTAGATCTAGCTGGTCTGTCGTAATATAGAGCCAGTAGATCTAGCTGGTCTGTCATAATATAATAGAGACAGTAGATCTAACTGGTCTGTCATAATATAATAGAGAGAGTAGATCTAGCTGGTCTGTCATAATATAAAAGAGACAGTAGATCTAGCTGGTCTGTCATAATATAATAGAGACAATAGATCTAGCTGGTCTGTCATATTATAATAGAGAGAGTAGATCTAGCTGGTCTGTCATAATATAATAGAGACAGTAGATCTATTTGGTCTGTCATAGTATAATAGAGACAGTAGATCTAGCTGGTCTGTCATATTATAATTGAGACAGTAGATCTAGCTGGTCTGTCATAATATAATAGAGACAGTAGATCTAGTTGGTCTATCATAATATAATAGAGACAGTAGATCTAGTTGGTCTATCATAATATCATAGACAGATCTAGCTGGTTTGTCATAATATAATAGAGACAGTAAATCTAGCTGGTCTGTCATAATATAATAGATACAGTAGATCTGGCTGGTCTGTCAGAATATAATAGAGACAGTAGATCTAGCTGGTCTGTCATAATATAATAGAGAGTGTAGATCTAGCTGGTCTGTCATACTATAAATGAGACAGTAGATCTATCTGGTCTGTCATAATATAATAGAGACACTAGATCTAACTGGTCTGTCATAATATAATAGAGACAGCAGATCTAGCTGGTCTGTCATAATATAATAGAGACAGTAGATCTAGCTGGTCTGTCATAATATAATAGAGAGTGTAGATCTAGCTGGTCTGTCATACTATAAATGAGACAGTAGATCTATCTGGTCTGTCATAATAGAGACACTAGATCTAACTGGTCGGTCATAATATAATAGAGACAGCAGATCTAGCTGGTCTGTCATAATATAATAGAGACAGTAGATCTAGCTGGTCTGTCATACTATAATAGAGACAGGAGATCTAGCTGGTCTGTCATAACACAATAGAGACAGTAGATCTATCTGGTCTGTCATAATATAATAGAGACAGTAGATCTATCTGGTCTGTCATAATATAATAGAGACAGTAGATCTATCTGGTCTGTCATATTATAATAGAGACATTAGATCTAGGTGGTCTGTCATAATATAATAGAGACTGACAGACCAAATAGATCTACTGTCTCTATTATACTATGACAGACCAAATAGATCTACAAAGTATAATAGAGACAGTAGATCTAGCTGGTTTGTCATATTATAATAGAGACAGTAGATCTAGCTGGTCTGTCATAATACAATAGAGACAGTAGATCTAGCTGGTCTGTCATATTATAATAGAGACAGTAGATCTAGCTGGTCTGTCATAATATAATAGAGACAGTAGATCTAGTTGGTCTATCAAAATATAATAGAGACAGTAGATCTAGCTTGTCTGTCATATTATAATAGAGACAGTATATCTAGCTGGTCTGTCATAATATAATAGAGACAGGAGATCTAGCTGATCTGTCATAATATAATAGATACAGTAGATCTGGCTGGTCTGTCATAATATAATAGATACAGTAGATCTATCTGGTCTGTCATAATATAATAGAGACAGTAGATCTAGCTGGTCTGTCATAATATAATAGAGACAGTAGATCTAGCTGGTCTGTCATAACATAATATAGAAAGTAGATATATCTGGTCTGTCATAATATAATAGATACAGTAGATCTAGTGTGTCTATGATAATATAATAGAGACAGTAGATCTAGCTGGTCTGTCATAATATAATAGAGACAGCAGATCTAGCTGGTCTGTCATAATATAATAGAGACAGTAGATCTAGCTGGTCTGTCATAATACAATAGAGACAGTAGATCTAGTTGGTCTATCATAATATAATAGACAGATCTAGCTGGTTTGTCATAATATAATAGAGACAGTAAATCTAGCTGGTTTGTCATAATATAATAGATACAGTAGATCTAGCTGGTCTGTCATAATATAAGAGAGACAGTAGTTCTAGATGGTCGGTCATATTATAAAAGAGACAGTAACTAGCTTGTCTGTCATAATATAGAATAAGACAGTAGATCTAGCTGGTATGCCATAATATAATAGAGACAGCAGATCTAGCTGTTCTGTCATAATATAATAAAGACAGTAGATCTAGCTGGTCTGTCATAATATAATAGAGACAGTAGATCTAGTTGGTCTATCATAATATCATAGACAGATCTAGCTGGTTTGTCATAATATAATAGAGACAGTAAATCTAGCTGGTCTGTCATAATATAATAGATACAGTAGATCTGGCTGGTCTGTCAGAATATAATAGAGACAGTAGATCTAGCTGGTCTGTCATAATATAATAGAGAGTGTAGATCTAGCTGGTCTGTCATAATATAAATGAGACAGTAGATCTATCTGGTCTGTCATAATATAATAGAGACACTAGATCTAACTGGTCTGTCATAATATAATAGAGACAGCAGATCTAGCTGGTCTGTCATAATATAATAGAGACAGTAGATCTAGCTGGTCTGTCGTAATATAATAGAGACAGTAGATATATCTGGTCTGTCATAATATAATAGAGACAGTAGATCTATTTGGTCTGTCATAGTATAATAGAGACAGTAGATCTAGCTGGTCTGTCATAATATAATAGAGACAGTAGATCTAGTTGGTCTATCAAAATATAATAGAGACAGTAGATCTAGCTTGTCTGTCATATTGTAATAGAGACAGTATATCTAGCTGGTCTGTCATAATATAATAGAGACAGGAGATCTAGCTGGTCTGTCATAATATAATAGATACAGTAGATCTGGCTGGTCTGTCATAATATAATAGATACAGTAGATCTATCTGGTCTGTCATAATATAATAGAGACAGTAGATCTAGCTGGTCTGTCATAATATAGTAGAGACAGGAGATCTAGATGGTCTGTCATAACATAATAGAGACAGTAGATCTATCTGGTCTGTCATAATATAAGTGAGACAGTAGATCTAGCTGGTGTGTCATAATATAATAGAGACAGTAGATCTGACTGGTCTGTCATAATTTAATAGAGACAGCAAATCTAGTTGGTCTGTCATAATATAATAGAGACAGTAGATCTAGCTGGTCTGTCGTAATATAGAGACAGTAGATCTAGCTGGTCTGTCATAATATAATAGAGACAGTAGATCTAACTGGTCTGTCATAATATAATAGAGAGAGTAGATCTAGCTGGTCTGTCATAATATAAAAGAGACAGTAGATCTAGCTGGTCTGTCATAATATAATAGAGACAATAGATCTAGCTGGTCTGTCATATTATAATAGAGAGAGTAGATCTAGCTGGTCTGTCATAATATAATAGAGACAGTAGATCTATTTGGTCTGTTATAGTATAATAGAGACAGTAGATCTAGCTGGTCTGTCATATTATAATTGAGACAGTAGATCTAGCTGGTCTGTCATAATATAATAGAGACAGTAGATCTAGTTGGTCTATCATAATATAATAGAGACAGTAGATCTAGTTGGTCTATCATAATATCATAGACAGATCTAGCTGGTTTGTCATAATATAATAGAGACAGTAAATCTAGCTGGTCTGTCATAATATAATAGATACAGTAGATCTGGCTGGTCTGTCAGAATATAATAGAGACAGTAGATCTAGCTGGTCTGTCATAATATAATAGAGAGTGTAGATTTAGCTGGTCTGTCAGAATATAATAGAGACAGTAGATCTAGCTGGTCTGTCATAATATAATAGAGAGTGTAGATTTAGCTGGTCTGTCATACTATAAATGAGACAGTAGATCTATCTGGTCTGTCATAATATAATAGAGACAGTATATCTATCTGGTCTGTCATAATATAATAGTAACAGTAGATCTATCTGGTCTGTCAAATTATAATAGAGACATTAGATCTAGGCGGTCTGTCATAATATAATAGAGACAGTCGATCTAGTTGGTCTATCATAATATAATAGAGACAGTAGATCTATCTGGTCTGTCATATTATAATAGAGACAGTAGATCTAGTTGGTCTATCAAAATATAATAGAGACAGTAGATCTAGCTTGTCTGTCATATTGTAATAGAGACAGTATATCTAGCTGGTCTGTCATAATATAATAGAGACAGGAGATCTAGCTGGTCTGTCATAATATAATAGATACAGTAGATCTGGCTGGTCTGTCATAATATAATAGATACAGTAGATCTATCTGGTCTGTCATAATATAATAGAGACAGTAGATCTAGATGGTCTGTCATAACATAATAGAGACAGTAGATCTATCTGGTCTGTCATAATATAATAGAGACAATAGATCTAGCTGGTCTGTCATATAATAATAGAGAGAGTAGATCTAGCTGGTCTGTCATAATATAATAGAGACAGTAAATCTAGCTGGTCTGTCAGAATATAATAGAGACAGTAGATCTAGCTGGTCTGTCATAATATAATAGAGAGTGTAGATCTAGCTGGTCTGTCATACTATAAATGAGACAGTAGATCTATCTGGTCTGTCATAATATAATAGAGACACTAGATCTAACTGGTCTGTCATAATATAATAGAGACAGCAGATCTAGCTGGTCTGTCATAATATAATAGAGACAGTAGATCTAGCTGGTCTGTAATAATATAATAGAGAGTGTAGATCTAGCTGGTCTGTCATACTATAAATGAGACAGTAGATCTATCTGGTCTGTCATAATAGAGACACTAGATCTAACTGGTCGGTCATAATATAATAGAGACAGCAGATCTAGCTGGTCTGTCATAATATAATAGAGACAGTAGATCTAGCTGGTCTGTCATAATATAATAGAGACAGGAGATCTAGCTGGTCTGTCATAACATAATAGAGACAGTAGATCTATCTGGTCTGTCATAATATAATAGAGACAGTAGATCTATCTGGTCTGTCATAATATAATAGAGACAGTAGATCTATCTGGTCTGTCATATTATAATAGAGACATTAGATCTAGGTGGTCTGTCATAATATAATAGAGACAGTAGATCTAGTTGGTCTATCATAATATAATAGAGACAGTAGATCTATCTGGTCTGTCATAATATAATAGATACAGTAGATCTATCTGGTCTGTCATATTATAATAGAGACATTAGATCTAGGCGGTCTGTCATAATATAATAGATACAGTAGATCTGGATGGTCTGTCAGAATATAATAGAGACAGTAGATCTAGCTTGTCTGTCATAATATAATATAGAGTGTAGATCTAGCTGGTCTGTCATAATATAAATGAGACAGTAGATATAGTTTGTCTATCATAATATAATAGATACGGTAGATCTGGCTGGTCTGTCAGTATATAATAGAGACAGTAGATCTAGTTGGTCTATCAAAATATAATAGAGACAGTAGATCTAGCTTGTCTGTCATATTATAATAGAGACAGTATATCTAGATGGTCTGTCATAACATAATATAGACAGTAGATCTATCTGGTCTGTCATAATATAATAGAGACAGTAGATCTATCTGGTCTGTCATAATATAATAGATACAGTAGATCTATCTGGTCTGTCATATTATAATAGAGACATTAGATCTAGGCGGTCTGTCATAATATAATAGAGACAGTAGATCTAGTTGGTCTATCATAATATAATAGACAGATCTAGCTGGTCTGTCATAATATAATAGATACAGTAGATCTGGCTGGTCTGTCAGAATATAATAGAGACAGTAGATCTAGCTGGTCTGTCATAATATAATATAGAGTGTAGATCTAGCTGGTCTGTCATAATATAAATGAGACAATAGATCTAGCTGGTCTGTCATAATATAAAAGAGACAGTAGATCTAACTGGTCTATCATAATATAATAGAGACAGCAGATCTAGTTGGTCTGTCATAATATAATAGAGACAGTAGATCTATCTGGTCTGTCATATTATAATAGAGACAGTAGATCTAGCTGGTCTGTCATAATATAATAGAGACAGTAGATCTAACTGGTCTGTCATAATATAATAGAGACAGTAGATCTAGCTGGTCTGTCATAATATAATATAAGACGACAGATCTAGCTGGTATGCCATAATATAATAGAGACAGCAGATCTGGCTGGTCTGTCATAATATAATAGAGACAGTATATCTAGCTGGTCTGTCATAATATAATAGAGAGTGTAGATCTAGCTGGTCTGTCATAATATAATAGAGACAGTAGATCTAGTTGGTCTATCAAAATATAATAGAGACAGTAGATCTAGCTGGTCTGTCATAATATAATAAAGACAGTAGATCTAGCTGGTCTGTCATATTATAATAGAGACAGTAGATCTAGCTGGTCTGTCATAATACAATAGAGACAGTAGATCTAGCTGGTCTGTCATAATATAATAGAGACAGTAGATCTAGTTTGTCTATCAAAATATAATAGAGACAGTAGACCTAGCTTGTCTGTCATATTATAATAGAGACAGTATATCTAGATGGTCTGTCATAATATAATAGATACAGTAGATCTGGCTGGTATGTCATAATATAATTGATACAGTAGATCTGGCTGGTCTGTCATAATATAAGAGAGACAGTAGATCTAGCTCGTCGGTCATATTATAAAAGAGACAGTAGATCTAGCTGGTCTGTCATAATATAATAGAGACAGTAGATCTAGCTGGTCTATCATAATACAATAGAGACAGTAGATCTAGCTGGTCTGTCATAAAATAATAGAGACAGTAGATCTAGCTGGTCTGTCGTAATATAATAGAGACAGTAGATCTAGCTGGTCTGTCATAATATAATAGAGACAGTAGATCTAACTGGTCTGTCATGATATGATAGAGACAGTAGATCTAGCTGGTCTGTCATAATATAATATAAGACAGCTGGTATGTCATATTACAATAGAGAGAGTAGATCTAGCTGGTCTGTAATAATATACTAGAGACAGTAGATCTAGCTGGTCTGTCATAATATAATAGAGACAATAGATCTAGCTGGTCTTTGATATTATAATAGATACAGTACATCTGGCTGGTCTGTCATAATGTAATTGAGACAGAAGATCTAGCTGGTAGGTCATAATATAATAGAGACGGCAGATCTAGCTGGTCTGTCATAATATAATTGAGATAGAAGATCAACTCGTCTGTCATATTATAATAGAGACAGTATATCTAGTTGGTCTGTCATAATATAATAGATACAGTACATCTGGCTGGTCTGTCATAATAAAATTGAGACAGAAGATCTAGCTGGTAGGTCATAATATAATAGAGACAGCAGATCTAGCTGGTCTGTCATAATATAATAGAGACAGTATATCTAGTTGGTCTATCAAAATATAATAGAGACAGTAGACCTAGCTTGTCTGTCATATTATAATAGAGACAGTAGATGTAACTGGTCTGTCATAATATAATAGAGACAGTAGATCTAGCTGGTCTGTCATAATATTATAGAGACAGTAGATCTAGCTGGTCTTTTATAATATAATAGAGACAGTAGATATAGTTTGTCTATCATAATATAATAGATACGGTAGATCTGGCTGGTCTGTCAGTATATAATAGAGACAGTAGATCTATCTGGTCTGTCATATTATAATAGAGACAGTAGATCTAGCTGGTTTGTCATAATGTAATAGAGACAGTAAATCTATCTGGTCTGTCATAATAAAATAGATACAGTAGATCTGGCTGGTCTGTCAGAATATAATAGAGACAGTAGATCTAGCTGGTCTGTCATAATATAATAGAGAGTGTAGATCTAGCTGGTCTGTCAAAATATAAATGAGACAGTAGATCTATCTGGTCTGTCATATTATAATAGAGACATTAGATCTAGGCGGTCTGTCATAATATAATAGAGACAGTAGATCTAGTTGGTCTATCATAATATAATAGACAGATCTAGCTGGTTTGTCATAATATAATAGATACAGTAATTCTAGCTGGTCTGTCATAATATAATAGAGACAGTAGATCTAGCTGGTCTATCATAATACAATAGAGACAGTAGATCTAGCTGGTCTGTCATAAAATAATAGAGACAGTAGATCTAGCTGGTCTGTCGTAATATAATAGAGACAGTAGATCTAGCTGGTCTGTCATAATATAATAGAGACAGTAGATCTAACTGGTCTGTCATGATATGATAGAGACAGTAGATCTAGCTGGTCTGTCATAATATAATATAAGACAGCTGGTATGTCATATTACAATAGAGAGAGTAGATCTAGCTGGTCTGTAATAATATACTAGAGACAGTAGATCTAGCTGGTCTGTCATAATATAATAGAGACAATAGATCTAGCTGGTCTTTGATATTATAATAGAGACAGTATATCTAGCTGGTCTGTCATAATATAATAGATACAGTACATCTGGCTGGTCTGTCATAATGTAATTGAGACAGAAGATCTAGCTGGTAGGTCATAATATAATAGAGACGGCAGATCTAGCTGGTCTGTCATAATATAATTGAGATAGAAGATCAACTCGTCTGTCATATTATAATAGAGACAGTATATCTAGTTGGTCTGTCATAATATAATAGATACAGTACATCTGGCTGGTCTGTCATAATAAAATTGAGACAGAAGATCTAGCTGGTAGGTCATAATATAATAGAGACAGCAGATCTAGCTGGTCTGTCATAATATAATAGAGACAGTATATCTAGTTGGTCTATCAAAATATAATAGAGACAGTAGACCTAGCTTGTCTGTCATATTATAATAGAGACAGTAGATGTAACTGGTCTGTCATAATATAATAGAGACAGTAGATCTAGCTGGTCTGTCATAATATTATAGAGACAGTAGATCTAGCTGGTCTTTTATAATATAATAGAGACAGTAGATATATTTTGTCTATCATAATATAATAGATACGGTAGATCTGGCTGGTCTGTCAGTATATAATAGAGACAGTAGATCTATCTGGTCTGTCATATTATAATAGAGACAGTAGATCTAGCTGGTTTGTCATAATGTAATAGAGACAGTAAATCTATCTGGTCTGTCATAATAAAATAAATACAGTAGATCTGGCTGGTCTGTCAGAATATAATAGAGACAGTAGATCTAGCTGGTCTGTCATAATATAATAGAGAGTGTAGATCTAGCTGGTCTGTCAAAATATAAATGAGACAGTAGATCTATCTGGTCTGTCATATTATAATAGAGACATTAGATCTAGGCGGTCTGTCATAATATAATAGAGACAGTAGATCTAGTTGGTCTATCATAATATAATAGACAGATCTAGCTGGTTTGTCATAATATAATAGATACAGTAATTCTAGCTGGTCTGTCAGAATATAATAGAGACAGTAGATATAGCTGGTATGCCATAATATAATAGAGACAGCAGATCTGGCTGGTCTGTCATAATATAATAGAGACAGTAGATCTAGCTGGTCTGTCATAATATAATAGAGACAGGAGATCTACCTGGTCTGTCATAATATAATAGAGACATTAGATCTAGGCGGTCTGTCATAATATAATAGAGACAGTAGATCTAGTTGGTCTGTCATAATATAATAGAGATAGTAGATCTATCTGGTCTGTCATAATATAATAGAGATAGTAGATCTAGTTGGTCTATCATAATATAAATGAGACAGTAGAAATAGCTGGTCTGTCATAATATAATAAAGACAGTAGATATAGCTGGTCTGTCATAATATAATAAAGACAGTAGATCTAGCTGGTCTGTCATATTATAATAGAGACAGTGGATCTAGCTTGTCTGTCATAATATAATAGAGACAGTCAGTATATCTAGCTGGTCTGTCATAATATAATAGAGAGTGTAGATCTAGCTGGTCTATCATAATATAAATGAGACAGTAGAAATAGCTGGTCTGTCATAATATAATAAAGACAGTAGATATAGCTGGTCTGTCATAATATAATAAAGACAGTAGATCTAGCTGGTCTGTCATATTATAATAGAGACAGGAGATCTATCTGGTCTGTCATAATATAATAGAGACATTAGATCTAGGCGGTCTGTCATAATATAATAGAGACAGTAGATCTAGTTGGTCTATCATAATATAAATGAGACAGTAGAAATAGCTGGTCTGTCATAATATAATAAAGACAGTAGATATAGCTGGTCTGTCATAATATAATAAAGACAGTATATCTAGCTGGTCTGTCATATTATAATAGAGACAGTAGATCTAGATGGTCTGTCATAATACAATAGAGGCAGTAGATCTAGCTGGTCTGTCATAATGTAATAGAGACAGTAGATCTAGTTGGTCTATCAAAATATAATAGAGACAGTAGATCTAGCTTGTCTGTCATATTATAATAGAGACAGTATATCTAGCTGGTCTGTCATAATATAATAGATAAAGTTGATCTGGCTGGTCTGTCATAATATAATAGATACAGTAGATCTATCTGGTCTGTCATAATATAATAGAGACAGTAGATCTAGCTTGTCTGTCATATTATAATAGAGACAGTATATCTAGCTGGTCTGTCATAATATAATAGATACAGTAGATCTGGCTGGTCTGTCATAATATAAGAGAGGCAGTAGATCTAGCTGGTCGGTCATATTATAAAAGAGACAGTAGATCTAGCTGGTCTGTCATAATATAATAGAGACAGTATATCTAGTTGGTCTATCAAAATATAATAGAGACAGTAGACCTAGCTTGTCTGTCATATTATAATAGAGACAGTAGATGTAACTGGTCTGTCATAATATAATAGAGACAGTAGATCTAGCTGGTCTGTCATAATATTATAGAGACAGTAGATATATTTTGTCTATCATAATATAATAGATACGGTAGATCTGGCTGGTCTGTCAGTATATAATAGAGACAGTAGATCTATCTGGTCTGTCATATTATAATAGAGACAGTAGATCTAGCTGGTTTGTCATAATGTAATAGAGACAGTAAATCTATCTGGTCTGTCATAATAAAATAGATACAGTAGATCTGGCTGGTCTGTCAGAATATAATAGAGACAGTAGATCTAGCTGGTCTGTCATAATATAATAGAGAGTGTAGATCTAGCTGGTCTGTCAAAATATAAATGAGACAGTAGATCTATCTGGTCTGTCATATTATAATAGAGACATTAGATCTAGGCGGTCTGTCATAATATAATAGAGACAGTAGATCTAGTTGGTCTATCATAATATAATAGACAGATCTAGCTGGTTTGTCATAATATAATAGATACAGTAATTCTAGCTGGTCTGTCAGAATATAATAGAGACAGTAGATATAGCTGGTATGCCATAATATAATAGAGACAGCAGATCTGGCTGGTCTGTCATAATATAATAGAGACAGTAGATCTAGCTGGTCTGTCATAATATAATAGAGACAGGAGATCTACCTGGTCTGTCATAATATAATAGAGACATTAGATCTAGGCGGTCTGTCATAATATAATAGAGACAGTAGATCTAGTTGGTCTGTCATAATATAATAGAGATAGTAGATCTATCTGGTCTGTCATAATATAATAGAGATAGTAGATCTAGTTGGTCTATCATAATATAAATGAGACAGTAGAAATAGCTGGTCTGTCATAATATAATAAAGACAGTAGATATAGCTGGTCTGTCATAATATAATAAAGACAGTAGATCTAGCTGGTCTGTCATATTATAATAGAGACAGTGGATCTAGCTTGTCTGTCATAATATAATAGAGACAGTCAGTATATCTAGCTGGTCTGTCATAATATAATAGAGAGTGTAGATCTAGCTGGTCTATCATAATATAAATGAGACAGTAGAAATAGCTGGTCTGTCATAATATAATAAAGACAGTAGATATAGCTGGTCTGTCATAATATAATAAAGACAGTAGATCTAGCTGGTCTGTCATATTATAATAGAGACAGTAGATCTAGCTGGTCTTTTATAATATAATAGAGACAGTAGATATAGTTTGTCTATCATAATATAATAGATACGGTAGATCTGGCTGGTCTGTCAGTATATAATAGAGACAGTAGATCTATCTGGTCTGTCATATTATAATAGAGACAGTAGATCTAGCTGGTTTGTCATAATGTAATAGAGACAGTAAATCTATCTGGTCTGTCATAATAAAATAGATACAGTAGATCTGGCTGGTCTGTCAGAATATAATAGAGACAGTAGATCTAGCTGGTCTGTCATATTATAATAGAGAGTGTAGATCTAGTTGGTCTGTCAAAATATAAATGAGACAGTAGATCTATCTGGTCTGTCATATTATAATAGAGACATTAGATCTAGGCGGTCTGTCATAATATAATAGAGACAGTAGATCTAGTTGGTCTATCATAATATAATAGACAGATCTAGCTGGTTTGTCATAATATAATAGATACAGTAATTCTAGCTGGTCTGTCAGAATATAATAGAGACAGTAGATATAGCTGGTATGCCATAATATAATAGAGACAGCAGATCTGGCTGGTCTGTCATAATATAATAGAGACAGTAGATCTAGCTGGTCTGTCATAATATAATAGAGACAGGAGATCTATCTGGTCTGTCATAATATAATAGAGACATTAGATCTAGGCGGTCTGTCATAATATAATAGAGACAGTAGATCTAGTTGGTCTATCATAATATAAATGAGACAGTAGAAATAGCTGGTCTGTCATAATATAATAAAGACAGTAGATATAGCTGGTCTGTCATAATATAATAAAGACAGTAGATCTAGCTGGTCTGTCATATTATAATAGAGACAGTAGATCTAGATGGTCTGTCATAATACAATAGAGGCAGTAGATCTAGCTGGTCTGTCATAATGTAATAGAGACAGTAGATCTAGTTGGTCTATCAAAATATAATAGAGACAGTAGATCTAGCTTGTCTGTCATATTATAATAGAGACAGTATATCTAGCTGGTCTGTCATAATATAATAGATAAAGTTGATCTGGCTGGTCTGTCATAATATAATAGATACAGTAGATCTATCTGGTCTGTCATAATATAATAGAGACAGTAGATCTAGCTGGTCTGTCATAATATAATAGATACAGTAGATCTGGCTGGTCTGTCATAATATAAGAGAGGCAGTAGATCTAGCTGGTCGGTCATATTATAAAAGAGACAGTAGATCTAGCTGGTCTGTCATAATATAATAAAGACAGTAGATCAGCTGGTCTGTCATAATATAATAGAGACAGTAGATCTAGCTGGTCTGTGGTAATATAATAGAGACAGTAGATCTAGCTGGTCTGTCATAATATAAAAGAGACAGTAGATCTAACTGGTCTGTCATGATATAATAGAGACAGTAGATCTAGCTGGTCTGTCATAATATAATAGAGACAGTAGATCTATTTGGTCTGTCATAATATAATAGAGACAGTAGATCTAGTTGGTCCATCAAAATATAATAGAGAGAGTAGATCTAGCTTGTCTGTCATATTATAATAGAGAGAGTATATCTAGCTGGTCTGTCATAATATAATAGATACAGTAGATCTAGCTGGTCTGTCATAATATAATAGACAATAGATCTAGCTGGTCTGTGATATTATAATAGAGGGAGTAGATCTAGCTGGTCTGTCATAATATAATAGAGACAGTAGATCTATTTGGTCTGTCATAATATAATAGAGACAGTAGATCTAGTTGGTCCATCAAAATATAATAGAGAGAGTAGATCTAGCTTGTCTGTCATATTATAATAGAGAGAGTATATCTAGCTGGTCTGTCATAATATAATAGATACAGTAGATCTGGTCTGTCATAATATTATAGAGACAGTAGATCTAGTTGGTCTATCATAATATAATAGAGACAGTAGATCTAGCTTGTCTGTCATAATATAATGGAGACAGTCAGTATATCTAGCTGGTCTGTCATAATATAATAGAGAGTGTAGATCTAGCTGGTCTATCATAATATAAATGAGACAGTACAAATAGCTGGTCTGTCATAATCTAATAAAGACAGTAGATATAGCTGGTCTGTCATAATATAATAAAGACTGTAGATCTAGCTGGTCTGTCATAATATAATAGAGACAGTAGATCTGGCTGGTCTGTCAGAATATAATAGAGACAGTAGATCTAGCTGGTCTGTCATAATATAATAGAGAGTGTAGATCTAGCTGGTCTGTCATAATATAATAGAGACAGTAGATCTAACTGGTCTGTCATGATATAATAGAGACATTAGATCTAGCTGGTATGTCATAATATAAAAGAGACAGTAGATCTAACTGGTCTGTCATGATATAATAGAGACAGTAGATCTGGCTGGTCTGTCATAATATAATAGATACAGTAGATCTAGCTTGTCTGTCATAATATAATGGAGACAGTCAGTATATCTAGCTGGTCTGTCATAATATAATAGAGACAGTAGATCTAGCTGGTCTGTCATAATATAATTGAGACAGAAGATCTAGCTGGTAGGTCATAATATAATAGAGACAGCAGATCTAGCTGGTCTGTCATGATATAATAGAGACAGTAAATCTATCTGGTCTGTCATAATATAATAGATACAGTAGATCTGGCTGGTCTGTCAGAATATAATAGAGACAGTAGATCTAGCTGGTCTGTCATAATATAATAGAGAGTGTAGATCTAGCTGGTCTGTCATAATATAAATGAGACAGTAGATCTATCTGGTCTGTCATATTATAATAGAGACATTAGATCTAGGCGGTCTGTCATAATATAATAGAGACAGCAGATCTAGCTGGTCTGTCATAATATAATAGAGACAGTATATCTAGTTGGTCTATCAAAATATAATAGAGACAGTAGACCTAGCTTGTCTGTCATATTATAATAGAGACAGTAGATGTAACTGGTCTGTCATAATATAATAGAGACAGCAGATCTAGCTGGTCTGTCATAATATAATAGAGACAGTATATCTAGTTGGTCTATCAAAATATAATAGAGACAGTAGACCTAGCTTGTCTGTCATATTATAATAGAGACAGTAGATGTAACTGGTCTGTCATAATATAATAGAGACAGTGGATCTAGCTTGTCTGTCATAATATAATAGAGACAGTCAGTATATCTAGCTGGTCTGTCATAATATAATAGAGAGTGTAGATCTAGCTGGTCTATCATAATATAAATGAGACAGTAGAAATAGCTGGTCTGTCATAATATAATAAAGACAGTAGATATAGCTGGTCTGTCATAATATAATAAAGACAGTAGATCTAGCTGGTCTGTCATATTATAATAGAGACAGTAGATCTAGCTGGTCTTTTATAATATAATAGAGACAGTAGATATAGTTTGTCTATCATAATATAATAGATACGGTAGATCTGGCTGGTCTGTCAGTATATAATAGAGACAGTAGATCTATCTGGTCTGTCATATTATAATAGAGACAGTAGATCTAGCTGGTTTGTCATAATGTAATAGAGACAGTAAATCTATCTGGTCTGTCATAATAAAATAGATACAGTAGATCTGGCTGGTCTGTCAGAATATAATAGAGACAGTAGATCTAGCTGGTCTGTCATATTATAATAGAGAGTGTAGATCTAGCTGGTCTGTCAAAATATAAATGAGACAGTAGATCTATCTGGTCTGTCATATTATAATAGAGACATTAGATCTAGGCGGTCTGTCATAATATAATAGAGACAGTAGATCTAGTTGGTCTATCATAATATAATAGACAGATCTAGCTGGTTTGTCATAATATAATAGATACAGTAATTCTAGCTGGTCTGTCAGAATATAATAGAGACAGTAGATATAGCTGGTATGCCATAATATAATAGAGACAGCAGATCTGGCTGGTCTGTCATAATATAATAGAGACAGTAGATCTAGCTGGTCTGTCATAATATAATAGAGACAGGAGATCTATCTGGTCTGTCATAATATAATAGAGACATTAGATCTAGGCGGTCTGTCATAATATAATAGAGACAGTAGATCTAGTTGGTCTATCATAATATAAATGAGACAGTAGAAATAGCTGGTCTGTCATAATATAATAAAGACAGTAGATATAGCTGGTCTGTCATAATATAATAAAGACAGTAGATCTAGCTGGTCTGTCATATTATAATAGAGACAGTAGATCTAGATGGTCTGTCATAATACAATAGAGGCAGTAGATCTAGCTGGTCTGTCATAATGTAATAGAGACAGTAGATCTAGTTGGTCTATCAAAATATAATAGAGACAGTAGATCTAGCTTGTCTGTCATATTATAATAGAGACAGTATATCTAGCTGGTCTGTCATAATATAATAGATAAAGTTGATCTGGCTGGTCTGTCATAATATAATAGATACAGTAGATCTATCTGGTCTGTCATAATATAATAGAGACAGTAGATCTAGCTGGTCTGTCATAATATAATAGATACAGTAGATCTGGCTGGTCTGTCATAATATAAGAGAGGCAGTAGATCTAGCTGGTCGGTCATATTATAAAAGAGACAGTAGATCTAGCTGGTCTGTCATAATATAATAAAGACAGTAGATCAGCTGGTCTGTCATAATATAATAGAGACAGTAGATCTAGCTGGTCTGTGGTAATATAATAGAGACAGTAGATCTAGCTGGTCTGTCATAATATAAAAGAGACAGTAGATCTAACTGGTCTGTCATGATATAATAGAGACAGTAGATCTAGCTGGTCTGTCATAATATAATAGAGACAGTAGATCTATTTGGTCTGTCATAATATAATAGAGACAGTAGATCTAGTTGGTCCATCAAAATATAATAGAGAGAGTAGATCTAGCTTGTCTGTCATATTATAATAGAGAGAGTATATCTAGCTGGTCTGTCATAATATAATAGATACAGTAGATCTAGCTGGTCTGTCATAATATAATAGACAATAGATCTAGCTGGTCTGTGATATTATAATAGAGGGAGTAGATCTAGCTGGTCTGTCATAATATAATAGAGACAGTAGATCTAGTTGGTCCATCAAAATATAATAGAGAGAGTAGATCTAGCTTGTCTGTCATATTATAATAGAGAGAGTATATCTAGCTGGTCTGTCATAATATAATAGATACAGTAGATCTATCTGGTCTGTCATAATATTATAGAGACAGTAGATCTAGTTGGTCTATCATAATATAATAGAGACAGTAGATCTAGCTTGTCTGTCATAATATAATGGAGACAGTCAGTATATCTAGCTGGTCTGTCATAATATAATAGAGAGTGTAGATCTAGCTGGTCTATCATAATATAAATGAGACAGTACAAATAGCTGGTCTGTCATAATCTAATAAAGACAGTAGATATAGCTGGTCTGTCATAATATAATAAAGACAGTAGATCTAGCTGGTCTGTCATAATATAATAGAGACAGTAGATCTGGCTGGTCTGTCAGAATATAATAGAGACAGTAGATCTAGCTGGTCTGTCATAATATAATAGAGAGTGTAGATCTAGCTGGTCTGTCATAATATAATAGAGACAGTAGATCTAACTGGTCTGTCATGATATAATAGAGACATTAGATCTAGCTGGTATGTCATAATATAAAAGAGACAGTAGATCTAACTGGTCTGTCATGATATAATAGAGACAGTAGATCTGGCTGGTCTGTCATAATATAATAGATACAGTAGATCTAGCTTGTCTGTCATAATATAATGGAGACAGTCAGTATATCTAGCTGGTCTGTCATAATATAATAGAGACAGTAGATCTAGCTGGTCTGTCATAATATAATTGAGACAGAAGATCTAGCTGGTAGGTCATAATATAATAGAGACAGCAGATCTAGCTGGTCTGTCATGATATAATAGAGACAGTAAATCTATCTGGTCTGTCATAATATAATAGATACAGTAGATCTGGCTGGTCTGTCAGAATATAATAGAGACAGTAGATCTAGCTGGTCTGTCATAATATAATAGAGAGTGTAGATCTAGCTGGTCTGTCATAATATAAATGAGACAGTAGATCTATCTGGTCTGTCATATTATAATAGAGACATTAGATCTAGGCGGTCTGTCATAATATAATAGAGACAGCAGATCTAGCTGGTCTGTCATAATATAATAGAGACAGTATATCTAGTTGGTCTATCAAAATATAATAGAGACAGTAGACCTAGCTTGTCTGTCATATTATAATAGAGACAGTAGATGTAACTGGTCTGTCATAATATAATAGAGACAGTAGATCTAGCTGGTCTGTCATAATATTATAGAGACAGTAGATCTAGCTGGTCTTTTATAATATAATAGAGACAGTAGATATAGTTTGTCTATCATAATATAATAGATACGGTAGATCTGGCTGGTCTGTCAGTATATAATAGAGACAGTAGATCTATCTGGTCTGTCATATTATAATAGAGACAGTAGATCTAGCTGGTTTGTCATAATGTAATAGAGACAGTAAATCTATCTGGTCTGTCATAATAAAATAGATACAGTAGATCTGGCTGGTCTGTCAGAATATAATAGAGACAGTAGATCTAGCTGGTCTGTCATAATATAATAGAGAGTGTAGATCTAGCTGGTCTGTCAAAATATAAATGAGACAGTAGATCTATCTGGTCTGTCATATTATAATAGAGACATTAGATCTAGGCGGTCTGTCATAATATAATAGAGACAGTAGATCTAGTTGGTCTATCATAATATAATAGACAGATCTAGCTGGTTTGTCATAATATAATAGATACAGTAATTCTAGCTGGTCTGTCATAATATAATAGAGACAGTAGATCTAGCTGGTCTATCATAATACAATAGAGACAGTAGATCTAGCTGGTCTGTCATAAAATAATAGAGACAGTAGATCTAGCTGGTC